>NW_007727185.1:16836-31596 GCF_000696425.1 Galeopterus variegatus
GCCCCCGGTAAGCTCTATATCAGTGTTTACTGTTTTTTATTTTTTTTTCCCCCCAGTTTCCATATTTTTTTTTTTTTTTTTTTTTTTTTTGTCTTTTGTCTTTTTCCGTGTCCGGCAACGGATCGCAACCCTCAGTGTTGCCCCCGTACCGGACCGGGGACCGGCAACGGGATCGCAACCCTCGGTGTTGCTCCCGCGCCTCGCTCAGCCAGTGAGCGGGAACTGGTCTGTATGTGGGATCCGAACCCTCGGGTGGGAGCGCCGCCGCGCTTCCCAAGCGGCGCACTATCCAGTGCACCACCGGGCCGGCCCAGTTACCATATTTTTCAATTGAAAAATATTTTTACATGTTTCCAATTGTGAGAGTTGTCATTTTTCTCTGCCATAATGTAATGGAATTTTTAGGATGTTTTAATGGTTAAGGGAAACAGCAAGGCAATTTAAAACTCTAGAAAACCTACCATTCTAGAAAATCTACCAGATCTGCTAGACTTAGACATAAATCTTTTCAGTTTGTAAGCTGTGGTATGAATATCAAGAACACCTAAACATCCCATTTGCTATAGTTTATGGTTGCTTTTACTTTTATCATTCTTCTTTAGTCTCATATATTTTTTAGAAGGCAAATTATATGTTTACTAGAAATGCTCTTTTTGACATCATGATTGATTTGTCCTTTTTAAAAAAATATTTTAAAAAGACATGTACATTATATTTATAATTCTGAGTCCTACTTTATATAAGGAGGAAAATATCTGACACTTCTTATTTCTCTGTGTCTCATTTCTGATTTGGGCCTTGTTAGGTTGTGGAGATGTCGGAGGTTCCAAATAAACCCACACAACTGTCATACAAGTACTACTTCATGTCTGTGAATGCTGCAGATCGTGAAGACAGCCCTGTCATGGCACTGCTGCTGCAGCAGTTCAAAGAAAACATCCAGGAGTTGGTTTTTCATACAAAAACCGGGAAACAGACCAGAACTGGTACCAAGCGCAGGGTATGATCACATATGGAAATGAGTACAGAATTTGTGAAACTTTGTGTTCTTTACCCATTTTTAATACAGGAAAGAATTAGATATGGTGTTTTAAAAGACTGGGCAGCAGTAAGGCTTAAGTTGTCTTCATTTTTTGGAAAATGCTTCTGTTTTAATTAATAATTAATTAATTATAAACCATTTTCCACAAGAGAACTTGTTAAACAGTATTAACTAATAAATTACCAGTGTTTAGGTCAGTATTTACTTGATAAACATTCATTTTGGTTAACCCTGAGCATTATTACAGTAGTTTAACTGCCTTAACAAATTGCATCACATATACGTTTTTTACTTTTTTTTTTACTGTGTTCTTTACTTAAATTCTAGTTGTCTGATGATTCATGTCCAGTAGAATTCAAGAAAACCAAACGAGCAGGAGAAATGTGTGCCTTCAATAAAGCTCTAGCTCACTTTGTTGCCATGTGTGATACAAATATGCCATTTGTAGGACTTCGGTTGGAGGTAATTTTTTGAAACAGTTCTGAATACTCTAAATGAAAGAGTAATTTCTAAAATGTGTTGCTAAAGTTACATGGATTCCATTAAGAGAACCAGAATGGTTGTGATCCTGTTTATTTTGGGAGAGGTGGGGTTGCAATCATAGCATATCATGGTATACATATAAAACTTGACTTAAACTATTTAATCTCTCTAATTCCAGATTCTGGGCCTTCTGCTCAATTTAAAAAAAAAAGGACAACTTTTAAGAATTAACATCTTTTATACCTCTTAGTAGGAATATTGTTTAAGCCTATTAGAAATGGTTAGTTGATAAAGGGGTGGCTTATTTTTGACTTGGTGAAGCCATGCATATTGCTTAAGCAGTAATAAAACTGGGCTCCTTTTGGAGAAACAGGTCGGAAAGAATATTAAATTTTTACTTTTATCACATGGAGGAAGCAATAGACTTAGCAGAATTAGTGTCTTTCAAGAATACACAATTGTGATATCCAGCATTATTCCTAAACATGAAAGTAAAGGAAGATAATAGAACTTGGGCTTTTAATATTTCCAAAAAGATGTTTGGCCAAGGATTGGCAACCCTTCAAAAGTGATACATTAAAATCCTAATTATTTCCCTCTAGTTTAAAGTTTTACTTGTTGTGAGAATCCCCTCAATATGTTATTATGAATGAAGAAGAGACTTGGAAATGTAGAAATGGACTTTTTCAACTGGACTGATGATGATGGCCTTGGAAAGACTCGTTGAAATAGCCTTCATGCTTTAGAACAGGGGTTGGCAAACTTTTTTTGTAAAGGGCTAGAGAGTAAATATTTTAGGCTTTGTGGGTCATACAGTCTCTGTTATAGCTACTCACATCTGCAGTTGCAGTGTAAACCAGCCATAGTTTATATTTAACAAATGAACGTGGTTGTGTTTCAATAAAACTTTATTTGGAAAAATAGGCAGTGGGCTGGATTTGGCCTGTGACCTGTTTTTTGCTAACACCTGCTTTAGGGAGCTTTGGGATCTGCAGTCAGAGGATAAGGTGTGAAATTGTGAAGAGCAGCGATAGCCCAGAGAGAAACCCAAGCCCAGAAACAGGCACCTGAAATAGGTACTCATGTTCTTGATGTCCCAGCTCCTAGAATTGTGAGTTTGATGAATATCCTCTTATCTGGGTAGTGGCCATAGCTCTTAAGCTCTACAGAGAGTGTCCATATTGAGTGTGTCCTTGGACTCTCATTGTGGTATTTGGATTGATTACACAAATGTCCTTCAGTTATTACCTTTGCAGTGGGAAGGGAGGATACATGGTGCCAGGGCAATGCAATACATTTATGTCCTCTCCTACCCATAGGCAAGAATTCACAAAAATGTGTCTTTGTATGCTCACATACACTAATGCCTGTAGTCATGTCCTCTGTCTCCCTTCTCCCTTCCCTGTCCTCTGTACCTGGTGTACACATAGGACACATAAGAACATTCTGTAGTACTCGGTTGAACTCCAGCTCTTAAAAACTTACCTACTTTTTCTTCTCAGTGAAAATTAGTTATGTTAAAAACAAAAGCAAGCACATTTTCTGCTTAATTTATACTGACATGTGAATAACTAAATCTAATCTTGCCGAGGATGTTTCTATTTCTGATTGATAGAATAGTGGCAACATTTTTGAACTGTCACATACTCCACTTCCTTTTGAATCTGAACCCCTCCTGCCTATTTGGTCAGTAGCTATTTTTCTAAACCTCTACCCCTCCCAGGCCCAAAGAGTAGGGCTCAGCCAAATACTTAGAGCTGCCTTAAATCTTTTCTGGAACAAGGTGGGTATAAATAAATAGTCTGTCATAGAAGACCTGGGAATATCTATCAAAGGTAAACATTTCTTTGGAAGATCAGATGACTTTCTGGCATACCTCACTAACTTGTAGTTCCATGGAAAGGGTTTCAGACAGTGTCCTTGCATTCATCTTTTTTTTTTTTTTGTCCTTTTTGAGACCGGCCGCACCGCGCTCAGCCAGTGAGCACTGTGAGCACACCGGTCATCCCTATATAGGATCCGAACCCACGGCGGGAGCGCTGCTGCGCTCTCAGCGCCGCACTCTCCCGAGTGCGCCGCGGGCTCGGCCCACATTCATCTTTTAAACTTACTTTCTGAATCCATTTGGGGAAGAGATCTCATTGGGTAAATACACAAACTGGAAATCTTTTCTTGGAATTGTTAAAAATAAAAATGTAATAGAATAGTTATAAACTAAAAAAAAATACTGCGAATGATTGGGAATGAGATATGACTGTACCTCAAACTTTGTTTTGAACAGAATTACACAAAACCAGTTTTATTTTGCAGTTGCCTCATTTGCAACCACTAGAATTGATTCTGGATTACTTTTGGCTTGCGGCAAAAATTAGATCAATCTAAATTTTGAAGATTTTCTACCTGTGGAAGTGTTTTTTAAACTAGAGCCTCTGGGGCTGGCCAGTTAGCTCAGTTGGTTAGAGAGCAGCCTTATAACACCAACATCACAGGGTTTGGGTCCCCATACAGGCCAGCTGCCAAAAATAATAATAATAATCTAGAGGCTCTGGGGCAGCTTTGAGTTTCACAGAACTTAACGTAGTTTCCCAGGAAATCCAATGATGTTCATGCCTGATATGTTGTAACTTTGGGAAAGAGTGGCCCTAGAACAAGTGCCATGAGAATAGAGACAATAGTACTTAGAAAAAGAAGTTTCCTTTATAAAACTGGTGGTCTATTATAATTGTGCTTTTCTCTTTCCAGTTGTCCAATCTGGAGATTCCACATCAAGGAGTACAAGTGGAAGGTGATGGCTTCAGCCATGCAATTCGCTTATTAAAGTAAGCCCCTGTCATATGTCTCACTTAGTTGCAGTCACACTGCCAGAGCTCTTCCTCTCCTTCCATGAGGCAGCATAAAGCAGAATTCAGAACCTATGGGTGCCACAAATTTCTGCACAGAATTACAAAGGTCTGGGAGAAGATTCTCTTAAACCTAAGGAGTGTCAGTCCAGCACCACTTGGTATTTTAGGATGTCTTTGCTCTGCATTTCTTTCATTGAACACATTTATTGAGTACAACTATGTGTCAGGCTTGAATTTCTGATAGGGGACTTCAGGATCCTGGGGGTTTGTGTAGCAGGGGGATGTGGACTAGTTCAGAAGTCAGGAAGGGTATCCCTGAGGAAGTACTAGTTGTACTCAGACTGAAGGAGAGGTGAGAATTAGCCAGGGGAAATGGAGGTAGGGTGGGAGTGGGAGTGAGAGATTCTAACCAGAGGGGATAACTGCTGATGTGAGTGCTTGGTGGCAAGAAAGAACTAGCATCGTGGAGCTAAAAGGAGTTCAGCACGGCAGGGAGGTAGGAGAGATGGGGCTGGAGATGTAAGCAGGAAGGGGTGAGATCCTGTAGGCCTTTGTAAGTGTCCTCAAGCAATTTAGACTTTATCCTAATGGCACTAAGAAGCCATCAGATTATTTTAAGTAGAAACTGACATCATTAGATAGGTGTTTGAAAGCTCAACCTGATAGCAATATGAAGAACAGATTGGAGGGGAACAAGACAAGTAGCAAAACCAGTTACAGAAATGGTTCTCAGAGTTACTGGTAGCTTAGACTAGGATAGATTTCACAAGGACTTAGGAGATGAAATATTCAAGAGTTGATGATTAGATTGATGTTGGAGGTGAGAAAGAGTGAGATGGCAAAGATGATTCTTAGTTTTATCTTGCCAAATGATGGGTGGTGGTGGTGTTTTCTGAGATAAGGGACACCAAAGATGTGAGTTTGAAAGGACTTTGCTACATTTGAGGTACCTAGACACCTTTTGGGCAGGCAGGGATGTGTCTGAAGCTCAGGTAACAGGTCTGGGCAGAAGTAGATAAAGGCATCAACTTGGTGATAGTAATTGAACTAGGGTAGTAAATTACATCACCAGGAAAGAGTATACAAAAGGAGATTGGCAGAGGGCTTGGTTCTAAATGGACAGAGGATACTTATAAGTAAAGCTGATATACATGTGCCTTATAAACAAAGTGATCCAGTATGGACTTGGCAAAGCTAGAGCACCATCTAACAGACCAACCTTTTTGGTCCAGAAAACAGGGTTTTTTTTTAGGGGGTGGGGGGGACTCATTGTTTCTTAGGTGTTGCTTAACAATATAAATTATATAAGCATTTTTTATTTATTGAATTCCTCTGTCTGCCAAGATAAGGCACCTCTGCAATTCGAGCAGTGCGGCTTTAGCTTTTGTTACCTAGGTTTCAGTTTGTTTCTGTGGAAGATGGAAAGGGCTAGCAAACAGAGTGCCCATAACCTATGTGTCATGGTGCTCACTTTAGATACTCAAGAGTTGAAGAACTAGAATATCTCCTCTTCCTGGCTGTCTATCCTAACACCATCCCTACAAAAAGTTTTCAGGAGAAAAAGAGCTGGTTTTATAATGGAAATCAGTAGGAAAATGTAATACTTTTAATTGATTTTATATTGCTTCGTCTAAAATATGTTATTTTTTTTCTTTTTACTACTCTTGACAACTGCAGATAAGGTTGATGATGTTAACATTTGTATTCTGTTCTTTCATATTTCTCATAATTTGCAAGATTTTAAAAATATCTTGTTTTCAGTATTTTTACAAGAGCAATTTGAGTCCCCTTTTGTGTGGAACTCAAGAGCTCTCGTGAGTCCTACCTAAAAAGAAAGCACTTCATAATTTTTAGTTTCATTTTACAGTAATTTCTAAAGAAAGTGTTTAATCCTGGTTTGTGTTTTATTTATTTAAAACTTAAAGAAAATATATAGAAATGGATAAATTAAAGATATGTTTGTCTGGTAAATGCTGCCCATTATCAGGGTAAGATATAGAAGTGAAGAAGGAAAAAGTAGTTAATGTCTCAACATGATTGATTAAGTTAAAATTCTTCATAGATCCAATTAGTATATACTTGCTCTGATACATTTAATCTTCACAAACTCTTTTAAGCTTTTAGTCCTAGATATGTTAATATTAAATAAGAGTATGAGTTGATACTTCAAAGCTTAAAATTGGGCATATTTTCCTCCTCTTCACTGAAAATATGTTCTGTTCTTGTCCAACTTTATCTCCTTGAAAATCTGTTGAGCAGGACTCCTTGATGCATCTCTGAAATGATAGTATCAGATGTATCATAGCTCTTTCCATTGCTGTGATTCATGGACCCGTCACCTTGCACAAATTCAGAGGAGCCTTGATCCTGTGGAGCAAATGAGGCTTGAGAGACAAGTTTCAAGATCAGCATGTTCATGGCACCTAGTTCTAAGTTCTTGAGCAAACCTCCCACCTTCTCCTGAACTCACATTATAGCTATGGGCAGTAATACTATTCCTCTGGCCACACCCACAAGGGTTTTTATTTATCTCATTCATTGTGTTTTTTTGTCTCTTGTAACTTATGCTGATAACGCACAGGCATAGCTCTTTTTTGTGAATTGTGTGATCCAGCTTGTCCTTCTGCATGCACATGTGCAAACTGTATAAAACCCTCTTAACTTTCCTTTTAGTCACACTTGTGCTTCTTTTACTAGGACTTTCAGTGACCTCCCTGCTTTTGCACTATGGGGCCATAATGTTTTAATGTTGTTTGTAAAAATCCTCAGAATGAAGCTGATACACATCTGCCCTAGAGGACCATAGCCTGGTTCCTCAGTTTGTCCAGTACTCAGAAGTACAGGAGAAAAATTAGTCAGAAGCAGCTGTTTAGATTGAAAAACTTTTTGGATTGTAGAAATTTTCCAATAAGGTTAATACATTGTCCAGAAAAATGTCTTCCTCAGTTCTTAATTTTTGGCTAATATAATAGTATTTTGCAGTATTTCAAGTTTGTAACAATTTTTTCAGATTTCCTTTTAGGAAACCTGTTCCTCGCCCCCCGCGCCCCCCCCCCCAACATGATCATGCTGAGAAGATTAAAATTATAATTGTAGTTTATTTTTATTTTCTCTCTTACCTTCATAACCTTACAAGCAAATAAATATTTTACAGGTTCCTTGGAGTAGAGCCAATTATATCTGTATCACAGATTAAGAAATTGACATTGACATGGAGTCAACTTTCAGGGTGCTCCTATTCCTGAGAGCATAAATTGAAAGGAGTCTTATACTTAATTTAGTTCTTACTTAAAAACCTGCCAGTTTCTGTGCTTTCATTTTCTAACCAGATGGATTTCATGAGAAACCTGTTTCATGTGATAGGGAGATAATGTATTACATTTATATTTTCAAACTCAACATTTTTAAATCTATCTGAATTGGCTGCTTTATAACTCCTATGAAGAGGGTTATGTTGTGAGGGGTGAGGGCAGGCAAGTTCTCAGTATACTCGTCAAGTTGAAGAACATCAATGCAATTTATGTAGTTTCTGTGATAATTACCCAAAATAAAGTTGGACAAAATCTTTCTGCTGATGATAAAAAGTATGTAGTATGAAAGATGAACTTTTGAAAACTTTAAAAGCTGTATATTGAAGAGGAGCTATGGTAAGTTTTAATTGAGAAAATTTCAGTAGTATGTTAATTTTTTAAAGTAATTTGCATACCTTTCTTTTCCCCTACAAATTTTATTTTTACCACATGCAATTTCTTTCTCTTTTTTGCTCTCAAGTTGTTTGTTCTAAGTCAGTGGTTCTCAACCCTAGGATGATTTTGCCCTCCGGGAGATATTTGGCAATATCTGGAGATATTTTTGCTTATCATTAACTGAGAAGAGGGAGTGGGAGGTGCTACTGGCATCTAGAAGGTAGAGTCCAGGGCTGCACAGGACAGCTCTCCACAACAAGGAATTATGCAGCCCAAAATGTCAGTGTTGCCAAGATTGAGAAACCTTGTTTTAGGTGTTGTATTCTGAATAAGAGGACTCAACCAAGATTTCGTAATTCTGATGATATTTGTTGTGTTTTCTTCCCTTGATATAGAAAATCATTATACCAAATCTGAGAATTAACCACCTTCCCTATAAATTAAGGGATAATGTGTAATTAAATAATATATTCTCTCATTATTTCATATTTCATCTATTACGAAATAACTCATTAACAGCTAAAATACATTACCTCATAATGTTTTATGACAAATGAGATGGTCCATAAAGCTGTAGAAGGAAAATGAATGGGTAGGTATTTTTAAGACACCAAAGCTACTACATTTCTTTTATATATGTGATATATATGTGACAATCTGTATGTTAAATTAGTCAATACAAATGAAGCTCCATCACAGTGAGGGTTACCCAAACAGAAGAGGAGGAGGCAAAGGGAGGATAATGAACCCAGAATTTTGTCATGGCAATTCAGTCAGTGACCAAGATTTGGTTTTACTACAAGGGGAGATTAACATATTAGTACCTGCTCTATCAGCCACCATAAACACTTTCTCTATGTTTTCTCATTTTTTAAATCAATGACCCATAAAGTAATTCTTTATCTCCATTTTATAGTTGAGAAACTGAAATTTAGAGAGGTTACTTGTGGCTGAGTCAGAATTAGAATGCAGGTCTCTGACTCCAAAGCCCTTATTCTTTATACTGTATCGTCCTAACTTCAAAGAGTGGTTTTACAACTACAGTTGACCCTTGAACAACACAGGTTGAACTGTGTGAGTCCACTTAATACGTGGAACCCACTTCAGTGGATTGCTGCCTTTTTGTTTGTGTGGATTCCACAGTGTCAGCTACTTAAGTACTTAACTACTTGCGTAATGACATGGGGAAAGTTATATGCAGGTTTTCAACTTGGAAGGGGAGGTGTTGTGCCCCAACTCCCTCCCCCACCCCCACCCCCCGATGTTCAAGGTCAACTGTATTCTGTTCACCTTAGCTTTTCCTTGAGGATATTCTAGATAGATTTTGTAGGAAACCAGTATTCTTGATTTTCAATCTGTGGAATTGTGGTCTTTTTATACAACAACATTATGGATTAAAGACAAACATCACTTTGTTAAAGTGAATCTTAATCCATGTTGATGTGAATGGAAATGGGTTAAATGCTGTTAATTGCAGTGAATTGCTTCCTTCCTTTGCAGAAAGTATCTAGAAATAGTTTGAACTGAAGCTCTAATGTCATACCCTGCCTGTCATTGTATATATTGTGCTTTGTCTTTCTGTGTAAAGTACACTTCATATGCTATCTTTCGTCACCAGAATTCCTCCCTGTAAGGGTGTAAATGAGGAAACCCAAAAGGCTCTGGACCGCTCTCTCCTTGATTGCACTTTCCGATTACAAGGTAGAAATAACCGCACGTGGGTGGCAGAGTTAGTGTTCGCAAATTGTCCACTTAATGGCACTTCTACCAGGGAGCAAGGTAAGATGTTTCACGTACTTCGTCTTTGCATACTTCTAGATTTTTTTTAGTATTTATTATCATTAACGTTCTCTTTTAATCCTGTAGGACCATCCCGGCATGTTTACTTAACATATGAAAATCTGTTGTCTGAACCTGTTGGTGGTAGAAAAGTGGTTGAAATGTTTCTTAATGACTGGAATAGCATTGCACGATTATACGAGTGTGTGTTGGAATTTGCACGTTCTCTACCAGGTACCTGTGGTAATCTTCCTTTTATATTAAAAAAAAAAGGTCCCCCGCCTTTAACTGAAGAAGCAAAACCTGCACATCATTAAAAAAAGAAATCAGAAGTATTTCTAATGAAAATAGTGTCCCTTTTACCTCAGACTTCAGTTTCCCTCCCTCAGAGACAGCCACTGTTAAGTTTCTTTTGTTTCCAGAAATTTGCACACACAGGTATACCATGTTATAATAATAGTTAGTACTTATTTACTGTGTACCATACAATATATAGTAGTCCCCCTTATCTGCAGAGTTGCTTTCTGCAGATTACCCGTGGTCAATTGTGGTCTGAAAATATCAAATGGAAAATTCCAGAAATAAACAATTCATAAGTTTAAAATTGCATACCATTCTGAGTAGCATGATGAAATCTTGCACTGTCCCAGGTGGGATGTGAATCATCCCTTTGTTCAGCATATCCATGCTGTATATGCTCCTGGCCAGTTATTCACTTAATAGCCATCTAGGTTATTAGATCAACTTACCAGATCACTGTTTTGGTAGCAGTGCTTGTGTTCAAGTAACCCTTATTTTACTTCATGATGGCCCCAAAGCACAAGAGTAGTGATGCTGGCAATTTGGATGTGCCAAAAAGAAGCCATAAAGTGCTTGTTTTTAAGTGAAAAGGTGAAAATTCTTGACTTAATAAGGAAAGGAAAAAAGTTGTATGCTGAGGTTTCTCATAAGAACGAATCTTCTGTTCATGAAACTGTGAAGAAGGAAAAAGAAGTTTATGCTAGGTTTGCTGCTGCACTTCAGACTACAAAAGTTATGGCCATAGTGCACGGGAAGTGCTTAGTTAAGATGGAAAAGGCATTAAGTTTGTGGGTGGAAGACATAAATAGAAACATGTTCAATTGATGGCAGTCAGGTTTGGTACTATCCATGGTTTTAGGCATCCACTGTGGGTCTTGGAACATATCCCCCATGGGTAAGGGAGGAGGACTACTGTGATAAACAGTTTCCTTATATTGACTTATTTAATCCTCACAATCACCCCATGAGGGAAGTATTATTTCTCATTTTAAGACTAAGAACTTTGCTGAAGGCCACATAGCTAGTAAATGGCAGAGCTAGAATTGGAGCCCTTTAACCACTGTGCTAGACTGCTTCAGTATATCTCCCTCCTACCCTGGCCCCCTTTTGTAGAAATGAAAGCATGCTATCTATTTATGCTGTTACTTTTTTTTTTTTTTAAACTAAATTACTTATTTAGAGACCTTTCTATCTAGGCATATAACGTTGACAAAATGCCCTCTTTTTCAAATTTATATTTTAAAATTTTACATATATATTAATCTCCTTTTTGTTTCCTTTCTGTTTAGACATACCTGCTCATCTAAATATTTTCTCAGAAGTTCGTGTTTATAATTACCGAAAACTTATCTTGTGTTATGGAACCACCAAGGGAAGTTCAGTAAGTCTGTGAATTAAGAATCTGAAGTTCCTCTCTTATAAATCTTTTAAAAATCAAGCACTCAAAAAAAAATGAAAACTGTCTAAAAATCAATAAGGGCTTAAGTAAAAATCGGGGATAAAATGGTAAATTTTAAATGCTTTGTTGATATGAATATACTATAATATACCACAATGTTTAACTCTTTAAAATTGAAAACAAAAATAATACTCTCTGATGGGGTATATGATCTTGAAGAATTTTGGACAGGGTGTTGTACTTTTGTTGTTTGTATTTTTTTCTTCACTGATTACAAATCTGCTTGGCAACATGATTATTGTAAGGAAGATTATGTACAAATGGTTATGAACAGTATGTTATGTCGCTTTTGTTTACATGAATGTTAATGTTTGATCCTATCTTAATCTTGAAGGTATTCTCTGTAATCTACAGTTCCTTATTTTTTCCCACCCCATATATAAAGTCCTAGAAATTTAGTATAAAAATTCAGCCAGCTGGCTTCTTTCTAGACTCTTCCACATCAAGTTATGTCAGAAAAAACTTGAGCGTTTTAAAATCTGTTACCCAAATGCATCTGTGTTGGGGGTGGCTTCTTTCCCCTTTATGACAGTGCTCTGTAGTTGATGGTACCAAGAACGTGACTCTTCAGTTCAAGAGAAAAATGAAACACAATGATCATTTTCAAATAACAGTTTAATCAAAATTTTTTCTTTAGTGCATTCTCTTTCCATTTTATTTAGTAGAAGAGGGCTAACAAATACATGCTCAGGTAATGTACTGGTCCATATTAACAGCACATCTGGAGTTTGAGTCCAGTCTTATTTTATTACTTATTTTCAAAAAAGACCTATTGGATCTTTGGCATTTTGCCTTACTTTTAACATTTTTTCTTCTACTTGAATCTATTACTTTATGAGTTACTGAAGCATGTAATCTCTTTGATTTAGATTAGTATCCAATGGAATTCCATACATCAAAAATTTCACATTTCTTTGGGAACTGTTGGCCCAAACTCAGGTTGCAGTAACTGTCATAATACCATTCTCCATCAGCTTCAAGAAATGTTCAACAAAACACCAAATGTGGTTCAGTTATTACAGGTAATTAAGTTTATTTTCTGTCTAAAAATAAAACCTAATGTCTCATGCAAAACTCCTCAAAAATTATAGGGACTTATTTGTCTTCAATGACTAAAGTGGGTACCTTTTCTTTGATATCTTTAACACTTCTTAGAGAATTTTCTTTGATTCAGAGAGGATATAGTGACCTAGTTTGCATTCTCTTCAAGGGACAGTTTTGTGGAATGTGCCAGAAGGACATTGTCTCATTTATGACAATTATATATTGAAAATTCTGTAGTTTTAGCATTTGTACAGAAACTGGCTGCTCTCACTATGTTTATTCCTTATAGGTACTGTTTGATACTCAGGCTCCATTAAATGCCATCAACAAACTCCCCACTGTGCCGATGTTGGGCTTGACCCAGAGGACCAATACTGCCTACCAGTGCTTCTCCATTCTGCCACAGTCTTCCACCCACATCAGACTGGCCTTCAGGAACATGTATTGCATTGATATATACTGCCGGAGTAGAGGTGTTGTGGCAATACGGGATGGTGCCTATAGTCTTTTTGATAACAGCAAGTTAGTTGAAGGTTTTTATCCCGCACCAGGACTAAAGGTAACAGATTTTAGTGTTATAGTATGAGTAAACATAAAAATGATCTCTAAAACAATTCCTTTGAGAGGGAAATAATGGGGAAAAGCAACAGGTTTTTGTTGATAAAGTACTGTTCCTGTGTATACAAAGTGATTAAAAATCCTTTATTTCTTACCCTGTGATGAGTAGGGTGGAAGATGCTGAAGAGAGTTGTATTTGCTATTTAGAATTTAAAGGAACTTTAAAAGTAGTCTTTGTCATTGATTACTGAAAAGGTTTAGTCATCCGTTTAACTGTGATGCTTTTTGAAAATGTCAGGTCCTGGGCAACAACCCCTGGAGATTCTGGTGTGATAGCTCAGTTGTATGTGTTTATATTTTAGAGTCAAATAGTTCCAAAGATTTGTTTTAAAAATAGTCTCCTATAACCTACTCTTGACAATTTTCTGCTCCCCAGACACACCTGTTTCAAGTCTTACATAGCTGATTCTCTTGGTATTTATGCCCATATCTCTAAGTAGCATGCTTATATTGCTATTTGTTGACTCTTTGGTTGAGGGCATTATCTAATTCTTACAGTGGAAGATGAAGATTTAATTCTTTTTAAATTCTTTTTTATGTACCCTTTCCCCCTTCCAGGCAGCTTGAAGTACATAAACATATTCTTCCTTTTCTCCTGTCTTTGTAATGTGGTTAGTAGCAATTTTGATTAGATAATTTTTTAGTGTTTGCATAATTATGAACATGTAAACACTGTTGCACCAAGCTTACTATGATTACTTTTTCTTTCTTTTTCAAAATTTTATTTTGCTGGAATTATTAATTGGCTTTTTTGGCTTAGCTTTCTCTGTATTTATCATTAACTCAACCTTAAACACTCTCCCAGTTATGTGACTCTTTACTCAGTGTATTCAAACATATCAGAAACCTTACTGATTTCATCTTGAAGAGGTCTCTCCCACAATCTTCTGTCTACTCCAATTTAGATTGGTAGCATGCCAGGCCTTGTGCATAATTTTGACTTAGGAATCTGGAGAAAGATGAAGGGGTACATTCCTTCACTTCTCTCTTGTGTTGCATGCCCTGTGGCTTAGACCCCATGTCTTTTTCTTGGTTTACTTCATTGTTTTGGTGGAATACCTTCTACAGTAGCTTCCTGGGAGAAGGTACATTGGGAGGTTAATTTGAGACCTTACATGTCTGAAAGTGTCTGTAGTTTATTCACCCTCATCTAATTGAGAGTGGCTGGATGTAGAATTCTAGGTGGCAGTCATTTTCTGTAAAAATTTTGAAGGCTTTGCTTCATTGTCTTTTATCATTTCTTGTTACTGTTGAGGTGCTTAATGCTGTTCTAATTCTTAAACCTTATGTGACTGAGTGGACTCTTTCAATCTGAACACTTACATCTCTTTTGCTGTGGGAAATTTCCTTGCATTATTTCTCAGTCTTCTCCTTTGTTTTCTCTCTTAACTGTTTCTGGTACCCCTGTTATTCTGATGTTGGGCATCCTGGAATTGTCCTCTAATTTTCTTATTTCTTCTATTCTTTTTTTTTTTTTTTTTTTTTTTTTTTTTTTTTTTTTTTTTC
>NW_007727185.1:31710-58082 GCF_000696425.1 Galeopterus variegatus
TATGTGGGATCCGAACCCTCGGGCGGGAGCGCCGCCGCGCTTCCCAAGCGGCGCACTATCCAGTGCACCACCGGGCCGGCCCATTATTTCTTCTATTCTTTGTCTCTTTTTTTCTGGGAGATTTCAGCATTTTTTCCTTCCAATACTCCTATTTTTCATTTCTGCCAAGATTTTTTTTCCCCATCTTTAAGAAAAATTTCCAAAAGCCCTTTTCTGTTTCTAAATGTTTATTTTATATCTTGTTCTTATATGGCTACATTACCTTCTCTTACCTCTTTTCTTCCTACATAATCTCCTTTTCATCCACCTGGCTTATGGGGTAGGGAGGGTTGATATCTTTCATGTTAGGGACTTTCCTCAAATAGTAAGTGATTCTTAACTCTCTGCTCTTATTTAAAGGTAAAACTTACTGACTGTGGTCTTCATTGCAGGATGATCTGCTTGGGCCATTTCTTTGGGAAACTCCCGGTGTCAGTAGTTTTAGGTCTTTTTGTTGGACTGGTGTGAGTACCAAGAGGAGAGTATTCAAGTCTCATGCATAGATGGTATGCATCTGGCTCCCGATTTGGGGAGAGTCAAATGAAGAAGAAAACTAGTACTAGGGTACTTCAAAAGTGGAAAAATTGAATGAAAAGATGATACGAATCTTTCCATGAACTTTTTGAAGACCCCTTGTATTCTCAACTTTCTATATGTAGACTTCAACCCCCCCCCCCTTTTTTTTTTGACCGGTAAGGGGATTGCAACCCTCTGCACGGTGTTGTCTGCACCATGCTCAGCCAGTGAGCACGCTGGCCATCCCTATATAGGATCTGAACCCGCGGCCTCGGTGCTACCAGCGCCGCAGTCTCCTGAGTGAGCCATGGGGCCGGCCCAATCCCCATTTTTAATATACCCTTTTTCTCAATTGGTCCTGGAGTCCCCCAAGTCAAAAATTCTCTACAGGATGGTACAGAACAACTGAACTTAGTGAGAGTGGCAGAGACTCTGGGAGGGTTTAAGTGTCTTGAAAAGATTTTCACCCAGTCCTTCTGTTTTTAGCCCAGCATACATCCCCATTTCCAGAGGTATCTGGTGCTGCCAGTTCTGAAGTGTCTTGGGGATATGGATGGAAATAGCTTTGTTTCTTGGCATTCCCCGCGGCTTGCTTAGGATATGACTTTCTCACATCGGATGGTTCAGTTACCACTCAGCCATCTGCTTTGCAGCGTCCAGAATGTATTGCTATTTTTTCTCTTCTCCCATTCTTTTTGTCTTTGTGACTTATTGCTTTAAATTTTTTTTTCAGTAGTTTTGTTGGGTTATTGGGAGAGAATGAAATATGTGTTGCAAACCCATCATCTTTAATTAAAAGTCAGACTGTGTACTTTTAATAGCTCTCTAGTGATTCTCATAAGCTTATGATATATATTTTTGAAGACTGGGAAGGTGGGGAGTATTAAAAGAAAGAGAATCTGTGCTTGAGACACAAACTTTGATAGGCTTGCTCAATTTTTTGATGACATCCTATAAAACAAGGCTATGTCATTCTCAGTAGTTCAAAATATCATATAATATAAAAAGAAAAAAGTTGGCTTAGTTTCTTATTCAGTTTTCCTGTCATATTTTCTAGCTTAAAAAGTGAGAACTCTCACTAAATGGGAAATTTTCCAAGTCATCAAAGCTATTTATAGGGCCAACATAACAACATTTCATTTTTCTCCTCCCATTTCTGGGTCAGAAGTTAATAAGAAAATACAATTTTCACATGGTGGTAAGAGGTGCCAGAGTGTATTTCTTTCTTCAACTTTTTGCTTGTAAAATACTTCTTAGTTGATATAATTTTTTTTACTTAGATTTTTTTTTTTTTTTTTTTCCCTTTTTGTCTTTTTTCGTGACCGGCAACGGATCGCAACCCTCAGTGTCGCGCCCGTACCAGACCGGGGCCGGCAACGGGATCGCAACCCTTAGCGCTGCGCCTGCACCTCGCTCAGCCAGTGAGCGGCCGTTCTGTATGTGGGATCCGAACCCTCGGCAGGAGCGCCACCGCGCTTCCCAAGCGGCACACTGTAGCAGTGCGCCACCGGGCCGGCCCTTACTTAGATGTTTTTATTGTTAACCATTTTCCTCAATTGTCCCCTTCCTTCAAAATTAGCAATATTTCTTCTAGGTTGTCCTAATAATAGTTATTAGGGATAGACATAATATGTTTGCTTCTGTTAAAATATTCTAAATGATTAGAAGTATTTTATTACAGTTAGATAAAATAATCTAAATTTTACCTGTTTATATCCGTAGACATTCCTGAATATGTTTGTTGACAGCAATCAGGATGCCCGAAGAAGGTCTGTAAATGAGGATGATAATCCCCCTTCTCCAATAGGAGGAGATATGATGGATTCTTTAATATCACAACTCCAGCCACCATCCCAGCAACAGGTAATGTCTAGCTGAAATTTCAAACAGTATCGCATTTGTGTAACTTCACAGGTTCTACAGGTGTCAGGGCTTCTTTGTTGAAAGGCGAGGAGATCCTTGGTGGGCCCAAGATGCCCAGGAAATCCTTATGAAAAAATAGTTACAGAGGGAGATGAGGAAGAGGCTTCCAGTGATGGGAATTGAGTAGTGCTGGAAATAGCATTAACCTCAGACACTCAGATCACCCATGTACTTAAAATGATATTATGTCATTCCAGGGGTGGAAACATCATCTCCAGGATTTGAGAACTTTGGGAGAGTGTCCTCACCATGTCTTGAAAGACATACAGATGTTATTAAAGTAGAGCACAGTGAACTATATATCTAGTGATATTTAACAGGGACTCCTGCAGAGAACGGGTGTACAAATTTCAAGAATTCTGTCCTTAGACCATTTGGATAAGCCACATTATAGATCTTAAGTGCTTTCAGTTCTGTCCTGTCATCTTCACATGTCCGAGAGTTGGGCAGGCCCCTAGGCCAACTTTTCTCCTTTCATTGCCCCTTCTGAAATAGAGAGGGACTGGTGATCCTTTACCCTTTCAACAGTCCCATGTGTCTCCCTATCTTGGAAAGTACTTGTTGTGGCTGTGGAAAGGCTTCCTGTCTCTGGGCTGGAGTCTTCAGTGGCTCTATTTTTAGGTGCGTGTGAACACATAACCTGTAGGCAAGGCTCTTTGGCTCATTCTTTAGATTTGGCCTATAAAATAGCTCACTGCCTCTCACCCAGAAGCTTTCATGAAATAGCATTGCTTGGAACCAGCATTGTGCAAAGAATCTACTTAGCTTTTTTTATTGCCTACCTTCTGGTCTGGCTACGTAGTAACTGCAACTTTTCAGTGTGTATTTACATCTTTGACAAAGTACTGGCTCTTACCTGTAGGAGGGTTTCATGGAAGGTATATTGTTCCTGGCAGCTCTTTAGAGTTTCTTGTCTCCTCACTATTTATTTCCCTTCTTGACCTTCACGGAGATGCAGGGAAGCACAGTAGAACCCCATGTGAATACCTGTATATAGCCGTGGTGTGGGGCTCTTGTGACAGACATTGACTCAAATGAGGTACTAGCCCTCTGAGGATGCTCGGTCACTATCGGGGAGAAATGCCTTCGCCCAGTAGATGCCAGAGCAGCCTTTTATCTTGTGGAAGCCATTTGCATTATAGGTCTTTCCTGTTACCTGATATGGAGCATGGTCGTCTTTTGGGGGAAAGAAGTGACTGAGATAGTTGGCTGGTGACCACAGCTAAAGCAGAGCTAGTGTTATAGGCGGAATGGAGGGGGAATGTGGCCCATTGTTCTCTCCCCTCCCCCAAATAAGTCATTTATTGATACCTTTACAATGATTATTGTCACTGAAAAACAATCTGACACAGTGAGAGCCTACAGTCCTAGTTTATTAGATATTTTGACTTTGCTAAGAGCTCTGTGTACCAGTGTAGCATTTCATACTGAACGTGAGATTTTTAACTAGGAAAGTAGTTACAGGTTAAGGCAGAAGGATTAGAAGCGGGTAGGATGGGAGAAATGTTAGGATATTCTAGAAAAGTTAGACTGATTTGTCACTTTGTGAGAACTTTAGGAATTTTCTGCTTTTTCTTGCTCTATATTCAACTTATTAAGTAGAGCTTTTTTGTTTGATTTTAAATTAAAGAGTTTGATATTTAATACCAGTCATGATTTTTTATTTTATTTATTTATTTATTTTTTATAAGATGACTGGTAAGGGGAACTTAACCCTTGACTTGGTGTTGTCAGCACCACGCTCACCCAGTGAGCTAACCGGCCATCCCTATATGGGATCCAAACCCGTGGCCTTGGTGTTATCAGCACCATACTCTCCCGAGTGAGCCACAGGCCAGCCCCCAGTCATGATTTTTTAAAAAGATGCATATGCGGTGGCTACATTATTAGTCAGTGGCTTTGGGTTTAGGTACTCTTAAGGAGTGAGCATTTTATTGAACAATTTCAGTTTCATTTCTTTTCTGTTTACCAGGTATCTATAGTATACTTTTATTTGTGAACTGTTAATATCCTTGGTGAGACGGTTGTGAGGGAAAAATGTTCATAAAGAGTTTCATGTAGATATTACTTGATGTTAGCAGGTAGCTTTTCTTTTATATAAAATATACAATTTTAGTCTGTAAGCTAGTCCATGAGAAAGGAAAGGAGGAAAATATAAAAGTTTAAGAATATCATAGTTTTCATTATATAGTAGTGTGGCTTAAGTCTCCAAGAAAAAAAGATACATTCTACATTATTAGATTAAACAGTACAATTGAATATATGATTTTGTAGCTTGTAAGTTAGCCCGAATTCTGTAATTTCTTTAAAATAGTATAGGAAGAATCAATTTTTTAAAAAAATAGCCCAGTTTTAAAAATGGATAAAAGATTCAAGGCATTTCACAAAACAGGATGTCCAAATGACCAGCTAGCACAGAAAAGATGTTCAAACATCATATGGTATTATAGAAATACAAATTAAAACCACAGTGATACAACACTCCACGTGCACAAGAAATGGAATCAAGAAAAAAAATAATTCTTGCCAACATTTGGTATTAGAAGTAACTGAAACTCTCATTTACTGCTAGAAGGTGTGTAAAATTGTATAACTACATTGCAGTAGTGTTTAGCAGTATTCCAGAGTGCTAAAACTGAACCTTATGTATTCCTGTGACTTAACAATTCTACTCTTAGGTATACATGCAACAGAAATGCAGGAAAAAACACAAGAATATTTGTAACAACATTATTTATCCCAAAAATTGAAAACGACCCAAATATCCAGCAAGAGTAGAATGAATGAATAAATTGGGATATATTCATACTGTGGAATCCTTTTTGGGAACGAAGAAGCAAACTACTGCTACATGCAGCACTGTGGATGAATTTCACGGAGATAATGTTGAACAAAAGAAGCCAGACACTGTAAAGCATACATTCAGTATTTATATGAAATGCAAAAACAGGCAAAACTAAACTTGAGTGATGGAAATCAGAATAGTGCTTAGCTTTGGGGAGGCGATAAAAACTTGGAAGGTGTATAAAGGAGGCCTTTGGGGTACTGGTAATGTTCTTCAGTATCTTGATCTCTGTGGTAGTTACATTTTTAAAACTTTATAAAACTGTATATTTAAAATTTCTGCACTTTATGTGATTCATACCTCAATTTTTAAAAATAGACTAGGAAAGTAATTAGATTGTCCTTGGTTTTCCATCGCTAGAGATGAAGATAAATATGAGTAGAGGTCAGGTTGAATTAACATATTTCATTGACTCTGAACTCCACCAAAAGTAAGACGCACTATTTTTTAATTGCTGCTAAGAAAGAAAAAACTGCCAGTTAAACTAACATGCCTTGAATTGAAAGACACACCCTGATTTCAGAGATGTTAAACTGAGGGGGGAATGTCTTAGAATTAATGAAGTGGTAGGTAAATATATACATAAAACAGTGATATGGTAGATAAAACGAGCAAAAAACGGAATGAGGGTGTTTTTAAAACATTTCGAAAATCAACGTTTTTAGATGTGTTATAAATATGTATTTTACGCATTTTCATACGTCACGTTTCCTATTTGGTAACCAATGAAGTGTGTAAATGTTAACACTGCAGCTATAATTAGGAAAAGTCACACTGTCTTAGACTACCTGCAGTTGGCCATTTTACCAACATTCAGTTTTCTTCTTTTCAGCCATTTCCAAAGCAGCCAGGAACATCAGGCGCTTATCCTCTTACTTCACCCCCTACATCTTATCACAGCACAGTTAATCAGTCTCCCTCTATGATGCACACACAGTCTCCAGGTAAGATATTACTTATTTTCTTGTCATGTTCAGCTTTCAGATCCAAAATACACACACACACACACACACACACACACACACACACACACGCACGCACGCACGCACGCACGCACATTGAGAAGCACTGTGCATCTTGCCTCAGGCTTCCGAGTGAATTCCCTTTCTAGTCTGTGGCTAGTTGCCATTCGTTCATTATGGCAGGGTTTTGAAATTTGTGTTCATGGTTCAGGAGCACTTTAAAAGGTTTGTATTAAGTGCAGGTGTTGTCATCCAGAGCCAGATTCATGGAACATCTCCAGGGGGTGCTAATCACAACATGATGTATGTCAGAGGTCAACAAACTAAGGCCTATGGGCCAAATCCTGCCCACCATCTGTTTTTATAAATAAAGTTTCACTGGAACACAGCCAGGCCCATTTATGTAGTGTCTGTGCTGCTTTCCTGCTATGACAATCGCTTACAGAAAAAGTTTGCCAACCCTGGTGTATGTGAAGGGTGGCTTGCCTTCTACCCCCACAGTTGGGCAGTGCACAGCTTTCTTGTTCAGACAAAATGGCTTTGTTGGCAGCCCCATGAAGTGCGCTGTAGAAGTGTTTGAGAATGCCAATTTTTTACTTTTACCTGAATGATACCAGTGGTATCTCTTGAGCACTTGCTCCGTGCCAGGTGCTGCCTGGTGTTAGGAATTCAGCAGTGAGCCAGAAACTAGCCCTGCTCTTAAGCTTATCATCTAGCAAAAAAGACAGGTATCACATTTCTTGGGGAGATGACCCGTTGCCTGTCAGGTCCCATACTTAATCTGTCCCATACATAAATAATCATTAATTATTTTTCCAGAGCATAATGATGTTTAAAAAAAAAAAGTTTTAGCATAAAAGATGTGATATGTAATGTAGGATGTAAAATATAAGAAATTAAATAATTTTTTAAAAGTATATGTGTAGTAAAAACCTTTTATTTAACATAAATATATTAGACCAATCAACTAAAGAATGCATTAAATAGTTTTGTACCAATCGAAGGCATTCCGGCTTACCAGGAAACAGAACAAACATAAAACTACATAAAACCCTGATTTTTAGTGACATACCCAACAAATACACTTGCTTTTAAGTTTTCACATTGAAAAGCAGAATTTATGGTGCATAGTTTTTCCCTTTATAAAATACCCAAAAAATCCTTACATATTTGTATAAAAATTTGTATTGACCAGCAGAATTTGTTAATCTGCAGATGGGAGATGTAGGGACATCACTTGTTAACCAGGTGATTCCATTTGTAAAATGGGAATAATATAAAACCTTTTGCTTAGAGATGTTGTGAAAATTGAATGAAATAACGTAAAGTATTTAGTTTGGTGACTGGCACACAACAAATGCCTCTTTGACCAGTCCATGATAATCTGCCTTGTTGCCCACATTGGGCTGCTCATCTAGCACTGCCTAACTCGTATCCTGGCAGATCCCACCCCAACTCTGTCTCACACTTAGCCACCATAGCCACTCAGATTGCTCTCCAAATTACTGTATTAGCCTGGTTTTTTGAAAAATAGATCCTCATTTTTTTTTTTTTTTTTTATTTATTTATTTATTTATTTATTTTTTGTCTTTTTCCGTGTCCGGCAACGGATCGCAACACTCAGTGTTGCCCCCGTACCGGACCGGGGACCGGCAACGGGATCGCAACCCTCGGTGTTGCTCCTGCGCCTCGCTCAGCCAGTGAGCAGGAACCGGTCTGTATGTGGGATCCGAACCCTCGGGCTGGAGTGCCGCCGCGCTTCCCAAGCGGCGCACTGTAGCAGTGCGCCACCGGGCCGGCCCAAAATAGATCCTCATTTAAAAAATCTTTAAATTCCCTTTTTTTTGGTGGTGGGGGGGGAGGTGCTTCCTCTGTTTAAATGCCTAGGTAAACAGTTTTCATCTGTAATGCCAAGTGTGATGAATGCTACAAAAGGGGTCACTCGGGCTTCTGGAAGAGCATTTGGCAAGGAGGTTTGGCTTTTTTCCCCCTGGAGATCCCTTGCCTGCCTCTCTCCCCCCAATGATGGTTAAGCTGAGACTTGAAGGATGGGTTGGAGTTAGCCAGGTGTAGGGTCATGGAAAAGGAGGGTATTTCAGGCAGTGTAGGGTATGTGGAGCCTGAAGTCTCAGAGGATGGATGGTAGACTGTCCCAAATAGCTGGAGCCTGGAGAGATGCAGCTTGGTTAGAGATTTTGGCCTTTATTGTGTAGGTAATGGGAAGCCATTGTTGGATTTTAGTAGGGGCTGGTCGGGGTTAGGTTACATAACTGAGAGGGGCAAGAGTGGTGGAGGGGCAGATTTTACATAAAGGAGGGGAGTTCTCTTGAACCTGTTGGTATTGCAAGTCCCTGGAGACATCTAAGTCAAGACGTCCAGTAGGCAGGTGGCTATATTAAAGCCTATGGCTCATCACAGATGGTTTGGACCACAGATGAAGATTTGGAGTTTGTTATGTCATGTCTAGGGTCATTGAAGCCCAAGTAGGTGGATAAGCTCAGCTCCTAGGAGCACCAGTGGTTAGTGGCAAAGGAGCAGCTAGGGAAGAAGTAGGCAAATAGAAAGTTTCTAGGATATGATTTGAAATTGTTTTTGCATACTAGGAAGGGAAAATAATTATTTTGAAATAAGTATAGTAGCAGACAGATAAATAGGGTTTACTGTGTGCCAAGCCCTATTTTAAGCATTTAATCCTCACAGCAGACCTCTGGCACAGGTCCTATTATTATCCCTATTTTACAGAGGAGAACTAGGGCATGGAGAAGTTGTCACTTGTCTAGATCATACAACTAAATAAGTAAATATAACACTTTTTTAATCAAGTTGATCAACATATTTATTAAATATAAGGCATTACTTTAGGTATTACAGAACATAAAAATATGAAATTATCTTACATAATAGAGAATTTGAAACCTGCTGATATTGAAGATAGTTATGGTAATATAGCAAGTATTTTAATGTTGTATTTATTCATAGTTTTGGTAGCCATAGTTCCCCATTTCATAATCCTAAATTAAAACTAGTCCTGTGGCTTTAAATACCATCTTTAAATTCATGTCTTCCAGTTTTTTATATCTCCAACCTAAGCCTCTCCCTTGAACTCTAGTCCTGCATTTTCTAGCTATCTATTCATCATTCCACATAATAACTAGTATATAGATCAAACTCAGCGTGACCGAAACTAAACTCCTGATCCCCCTCACCCCCTGGTGTTGCTTTCTGCCACAGACACACCAGCCCAGTAAATGGCAGCTCCTTCCTTCCTGCTACTTTGGGCCAAAGCTGTTAGAATCATGCTGAACTTTCTTTCACATCCACATTCAGTCACTTACCAAATACTGTCAGCTCTATTTTTAGAATTTACCCAGAATCGAACCACTTTTCACTGCCTCAACCTTCTGTCACCCTTGCCCAAGCCACTAGTCCTCTCTCACCTGGATTATTGTAGTGGCCTCTAACTGGGTCCCCTGTCCCTACCCCTTCCTTTGCTCTGTAGTCTGTTTTTTATCAAAGTAGCTAGAGTGATCCTTCTAGAACAAAAGTTAGTTCATGACTCCTGCTCCAAACTCTGCATTGGCTTTCCACTTATTCATGGTAAACCCTAAGTCCTTAGGGTGACCTGCCCCCACACCTCACCCCCCATCATCTCTGACCTCATCTTTTCCCCCTACCCGCCTTGCTCACTCTATTCCAGCCACACCAGCCTTCTCCCTGTTATTTATAACCACTTCCACCTTTGGGGCCTTTGCACTAGCTCCACTGTTTGCCTGGAATATCTCATCCCCTGGGGATCCTCATGCCTTATCCTTTACTTTCTTTGAGTCTCAATTCACACGTCCCGTTCTTAGACAGGTCTTCTCTGCTTTATATAAAGAACAGTACCCACTGCCACTGCTACACAATATTGCCCTATTACTTTGCTCTGTTTTTCCCCATCACTGCTTGACAATGTCTTTCTCATTCTACTAGAATATAAGCTCCATGAGGGCAAGAATTTTTGTCTTTTTTGTTAACTGCTGCACCCTCAATGCCTAGAACAGTGTTTGGCGTGAAGTTGGTATTCATGCCTACTTGTTGAATGAGTGAAAAGGACACTGGATTTTGTTTTTTAAATCAGTCAATATAGGAGCTAGAATTTGGGCCCATGGAATTAAACTTTTTTTATCAATAATGAAGTCTTTTCAGTTTTTCTTTGCACAATTTATGGGAACTTTACTACTTGTTTCTTTAGTCTGTAGGGAGATTTTTAACTTGGGGTCTGTGGACAGGACATAATATATGTCCTGCAAGATCATCTGTAATTATTTTCCTTTATTAGGAAATCTGCATGCTGCCAGCTCCCCCAGTGGGGCTTTGAGAGCCCCATCACCAGCGTCATTTGTTCCAACTCCTCCCCCATCCTCGCATGGAATCTCAATAGGACCAGGGGCCAGTTTTGCTAGTCCACATGGTGAGTCCATACATGGAAATTGCTATAGCATAAGAGTTTGACATGAAAGTAGTTTTTGTTAAGTAAATTTTCTTATTGCAAAATTAGCACTTGTTTGTTGAGGAAATAGCAAAAGTATTGTGCAAGCAAAAAGAAAATAAATTTGGCCTAATCCCACCATGCAGAGATAATGACTAGTCAATCTGTATCTGCTTTGGACTCTTTCTCTGTCTTCCTTTCTCTCCCTTGCCCTGCCTTGCCCTTCCTGTCACCCACTTCCTGCTTGCCTGCCCTCTTGCATCTCTGTTGTTCTCGACTTGTCTGCTTTGTCTCCCCCTTCAAACACCCCAGGCCCCCCTCTAAAATGAGTGCCCTACCATATGAATTGTTTTGAGTCTTGAATTTTTTAACTGAAAAATTTTATTTTGAATTGATTCAAATAGATAAAGAATAAAAGGTAGTCAGTGAAATGTTTCCTTTCTATCCCACCAACCACCTAGTCCCTCTTCCTAGAGACATTTAGTGTTATTAATTTCTTATATATTCTTGCAGAGCTGTTTTGTGCATATACAAGCAAATACGTATAATTGTTCTTTCCCCCTCTTTTACACACATGGCAGCATACTGTACACGGTGTTCAGTACCTTTTTTCACCTAATGTATCATTAATACCATGCCATATGGGAACATAAAGAGCTTCTTCAATTTTTAAGCTGTGTAGCATCTGTGGTTTTACTTTTTGCTATTAATATTTGTGAGAACATTTCTATCAGTAAAAACTAAATCATCATATTAAATGGCGTTGTAGTATTCATACCTTGTCTGGGCATACCATAATTTAACTGCTCTCCTATTATTATATGTTTAGAATGTTTCCATTTTTCATAGTTAAAAAGGGTGCTATCTCTGCACACATATGTGATTATTTCCTTAGGTAAGTTCCTAGAAGTGGAATTGCTGTCTCAAAGGGTAAAGCTTTCAAAACATATTACAAATTGCTCACCTGAAAGGTTACCAGTTTTCTGTAGCATCACAGAAGAATGTCTATTGTCCTGCATCATTGCCAACATGGGGTATTATGATTTTTTTCTTTTTTAAATTTTTGTTTATTATTAGCATATTCATTCTTACAAATCATGGTATTTCTTTATGCCCTTTGTATTATGATTTTTTAAAATTTTGGCCATTTTGATAGGTGAAAAATGGTATCTTATTTAATGTGTGTTTCTTTGTTAGTAAAGTTGAACCTTTTTTTTATGTTCATTGGTCTTTGGTGTTTATTTTATACCTGCCAGTTTATACGCTTTGCCTACGTTCTTGTGTTTTTTATTACTGATTTTTAAGACTTCTTTTTATAAGTAAAGACCATTTACTCTCTGATATACAAGGGAAGTATCTTCAGGATGAAATCGAAATATCAAATTGTTCAGGAAGTAGCTTCTTTCAAAACTTGATCCTTGGTTCATTTCTTAGTCGATGTAGACTTTACTAAATAAAGAAAATGGAAAATGTCCCGTTCCTCATCTTTTTCTGAGTAGAATGAAAATATAATTCGTCAGGGTTAGTTTAAAAGTATAATATTTATGCCTTTAAAGGAGCTTTGAGATTGTTTGCTTAATGTTTTCAAGCGTATAGTAGCATAAAGTAAATTGTTACATATTACATATGTTGAAGCTTATGTGGAGGTAAATTTTATCCTTTCTCAGTCTTTTTTTTTTTTAATTCTTGTATCATGTTAAAAAGTACATAAACTACACAAAATGGAGATTCAAGTGTGACATGTTAAGAAGCATCAAGCTTCGGTGAACTATCCTATTGAAAGAAAAAAGTTATTACCTTGTAAAGAATTGAATGCTGTCAAATAATTTTGGTAATTAAAATACAGGTTTTGTGAACTATTTTTTATTTTTTTACAGGAACTCTTGACCCTAGTTCCCCCTACACTATGGTGTCACCAAGTGGTCGAGCAGGGAATTGGCCAGGGTCTCCTCAAGTGTCTGGCCCCTCACCAGCAACACGCATGCCGGGAATGTCACCAGCCAACCCATCACTACATTCTCCAGTTCCAGATGCCTCTCATTCCCCTCGAGCTGGAACAAGTGAGTATCATCACCATTTTTAAGGTTTTTTTTTAGTATAACCAACAAATGACCTTTTTTATTTGAAAGTCACGTCCTACTTGTTGAATGAGGATACTTGGTAACTTAAACTTTTATCCTTTTAATAAATCAGTTAATAGTAGTTAATGTACAAAGTTAGGCAAAGTGTAAGAAAGGGGATACCTTCTCCAGCAGTCTTATATAAGATTGTTACACCACAAGAAGTAACTAATTTAGAATATCAAAGATTTGTAATGAAAGCAAAATAGGAAACAGTGAGACAGTATGCATTTGTAAATTAAATGACATGTTTTCCTTCCCAAAAGGTTCCCAAACAATGCCAACAAACATGCCTCCACCTCGTAAACTACCTCAGCGCTCTTGGGCAGCGTCCATACCTACCATCCTCACTCACAGTGCCTTGAACATTTTACTGCTGCCCTCTCCAACTCCAGGCCTCGTGCCTGGCCTGGCGGGTAGTTACCTTTGTTCACCGCTTGAGAGATTCCTTGGATCAGTCATCATGAGACGACATCTTCAAAGAATTATTCAACAAGAAACGGTATGGGTACCTAGTGACCTTCAAAGTGGTGATTGTCAATGGCTGGATGCTAAGTTGTCCTGCAGAATAGGATCTGAACTAAAGTGACATTCCCTCACTTCCTTTAACCAGCTCGTTAGTATTATGCTTTTCACCGAGCCCTAACATTAAAAATGGATTCCGCTATTTTCTTTTCCGTTCTTACATTAACATATTTCTGCATTTTATAGTTTGCTGTGCTGTGAGTTATGTGGCTAACATGGGCCTGGAGAGAGGTCCCCACAGTACATAGAGTCAGTGCACACAGGATCTGGCCTTGCAGAGAATAGCATATGAGTAACTATTTGCCCTCTGGAGTGCCCTTGCAGACAGGCTGACTTTGAATCTGAGTCTCCATTGAAATAAAATTACTTATGATCACAAGGACAAAAGCTGCTTTTTAAGTATATGAACAATTGAATTTATTTAAAACACTTATAGGAAAAAACTTCTATCCTGTGGTGATTCCCTTAGGAGATAGCTCATAGTCCATAGCACCAGTTCTAGAGTCAATCAGGCTGCCTGGGTTTGTAGCCAGGCGATACCACCTGCTAGTATGTGTTTGAGCAAGTTTCTTTACCTTTCTGATTATAGTAGATAATTGTATCTACCTAACGCATAACAATTGTGGAAATTGGAGATATTTCATGCCCTTAGCATAATTTCTTGGAATTCAATACATATTAGTTATTTATAGTTATTATCAATATATGTATTAATGAGGTAGTCAAAATGGTGAATGTTTAAAATATCTATTCCACGGTTGACACGAAGCCATTTTGCAACCTTTATATATATTCAGATTTGGGGAAAAAATATTTTTAATATAAGTTGAATAAATGAGCATTCAGAATGACAATTATCAGACCTGTGATTTAGCCTCAGCTCTGCCACTCACAATCCAAGTTTTCAGTTCTTTGAACCTCATTTTGCTCAGCTGCATAATCAACATAGTGGGCTAGAACGGGGGTCAGTAAACTATGCCCCCTGGGGCCAAGTCCTTTCTACCACCTGTTTTTGTAAATAAGATTTTATGAGAATGCAGCCACACCCATTCTTATTGCCTATGGCTGCTTTCAGCTACCATGGCATCACGGAGTAGTTGCAACAGAGACCGTATAGCCCATAAAGCCTGAAACTTCTACTGTCTGATCTTTTACTGAAAAAGTTTGTCAACCTCGGGTATAGAATAAGGGCCCAATCCAGATCTAACCTTTTGTGATTGTGGTCCTTACTCTTTTTTTCTAATGTGCCATTTTTAAAAAGCTTATTGTAGAAAATATTTAGCATATACAAAAGTAGAATAGTATAATGAATTTTTATGCTCTCATCACCCACCTCGAACATTTAACTCATACCAATATTGTTTCATCTATAGTTCCTCCCTCCAGATAGTTTAACAACAAATCCCAGGTATTATTTCATCCATAAGAATTTTGCATATATTTCTAAAAGGTATGGACTCTTAATTAAAAAAAAAAAAGTGAACCATACCATTCTCATACCTAAAAAAAGTAATTTCTTTATCATCACATATGTAGTTGATGTCCAGAAGTCATTTGTCCTTTAGAGTTTCTTAGTGTGGATTTTGCTGATTGGTTCTCTTTGGAATCATTTAACATGTTCTTTTGACTGTCATGTTTTCTATCACATTGATCAATCCTCTGGATCAAACTGCTGAATTCAGGTTTAAGTTTTTTGTTGTTTATGCATGAGTACTTCATAGGTAGTGTTAAGTTCTTCCATCAAGAGGCACATAATGGCTGATTGCCTGTCTTTTTGTGACATTGCCAGCAGTTGATGCTCAATGCCCAGGTGCCTTTGTTGGTTTTGGAACTGGTATCAACTTAGTTTTCCTTTTGAAACAGTTCTCTCAGTAACACTTTCAATTTCTCTTTGTCTTACATATTAACTTGATGCATCCTTCTTGTTTTATAGCTGCAGCTGATAAATTCCAATGAACCCGGAGTGATCATGTTCAAGACTGATGCACTGAAATGCAGAGTAGCCCTTAGCCCCAAAACCAACCAAACGCTTCAGCTAAAAGTGACACCTGAAAATGCAGGACAGTGGAAACCTGATGAACTTCAAGTTTTGGAGAAATTCTTTGAAACAAGAGTATGTGTTTAATGCATAAATTTAATATAACTAATGAAAAAGAAGAGTCAAGGTAGAATAAAGAGTAACTTGCTTTATTTATTCCTGTAGGTTGCAGGACCACCATTTAAAGCCAATACGTTAATAGCCTTCACCAAGCTGTTAGGAGCTCCTACACACATCCTCAGGGACTGTGTGCATATTATGAAGCTAGAGCTGGTAAGTTACAGAGAAACACATACTTTTCTAGTAAGGTCTGTTTGAGGAAGTTAGAGTTGGTGGGAGCAATGTTTATTGGTTTTCACCCATTTATGTACTTTCTTCCATTTTTCTCTTAAATTCTTAATTTTTAACTTAAATTTTGTCTTTGTATAGGTAACACAATTCTGTTGTATCTTCTGAATTTAGAACAAGTTGATACAGAAAGAAATTCCCTATCCCTCCCTGTCTAGCTATCCCTGCCCCATCCATCCCTGTCCAGCCATCCTCTGTCCAACCAGGGTTCCAGTGGCCTGCTTTCCTAGAGATGGTCCATTCATAAAAGCAAATACATCTCTCCCATACACTTTTTTAATGAAATATCATTTCTATATCCTATTCTGTACTTTTTCCCATTTTTATTAAATATTCTTATATATGTAAATTTGTAACATATAATTTTATAAAATCTGATTTCCTCACCTTTGTTGGTCCTAGGCTTTGTGTCCCATGAATAGCCGTTAAAACTGAAATGCTAAGTCGCAGACAGCACATGCTCCACAGGCAGTGGCTACTTTCAGAACACTGGGTATCTGCTCTTGGTATATATTTGGCCCTTTTGGGATTTTCCTTATTTTCTGCATGTTTCAGTCTGCATTTGTATTAGTTTTTTAGGACTGCTATAACAAATTACCACAAACTGGGTGGCTTAAAACAATAGGAATTTATTTTTTCACAGTTCTGAAGAAGTCTTAAATCAAGGTGTCAGCAGGCCATGCTCTCTCTGAAGGATCTAGGGGAGAAAATGTTCCATGACTTTCTCTTAGCTTCTGGTGGTGACGGCAGTTCTTGACATTCTTTGGCTTGTACATTTATCACTCCAGTCTCTGTCTCCATCATCACATGGTGTTCTCCTGGTGTGTTCCTCTGCCTGTGTCTCTTCTCTTCTTACAAAGGACAGTGGCCATATTGGATTAGGGCCACCCTAATGACCTCATCGTAACTTGATTAGATCTTCAAAGACCCTGTTTTCAAAAAAGGTCATATTCACAGGTACTGGGAGTGAGGACTTAATATTTTTTTCAGACACACAACTCAACCCATAACAGTATTTAAGAAGATGTCTCGCTACCCCCAAAATTTGTTAGTGTTTGTGGCAGAAATGATTTTGAGGATATCTAGCTTGATATATTGCTTGAAATGGAGGAGCATCTTGCTTTGTTCACTGAAGAAATCTTAGAGATCTTTCCATCTCAGTATATAAGGATCGTCTTTGGTTTTTTTTAAACGAAGCTTAGTATTTCATTATATGAATATATTAAAATGGCTAAGCAGTCCCTTCTTGATGGTCATTTTGGTTGTTTCTAATATTTTGCTGTTACAAGCAGTGCCATGCCATAATAGAGAGCCTTTTTACAGCTGTGCCAGTAGGATAAATTTCTAGAGTGAATTGCTGGGTCAAAGGATATATATTTTTTAAATTTTGGTAGATATTGCCAAATTGCTCTCCATAGACATTATGCCAGTGTATATAGTCCCACCAGCAATTTATGAGAGTACCTGCTTTCCCACATCCTTGTCAAGATTTATCAGTCTTTCTCTTACTGTTTTGTAGGAGCTCTTTGTGTACTAGGGAACTTAGCCCCTTGAGATATTAGTTGTAAATATTTTTTCCTAGTTTGTCATTTGTGTCTTGACTCTACTTTTCGTAGGTAAAACTTTCTTTTTAATAAATAGTGAAATGTGTCAGTATTGGTTTTTAAGCCTTCCTGGTTTGGTATGATTGATAGAAAGACTCTTTCCATTCCCAAATTTTGAAATCATCCTCCCATAGTTTCTTCTAATACTGTTATGGATTCATTTTTTTAATTATTTAAATTTTTGACCCATTTAAAATTTATCTTGGTGTCACGTGAGATATTGGTCCAACTTTTTCAGATGCCCATCTATCAAAAAATCTTCTCTGGGGAGATTTTGAATTCTTCCTTGTGAAAGTATGCAATTATGTAGATGGAATCCAGGTGGCAGCTGATTATATTTTTTTAGTCTTATAGTAGTCCTTTCATTTTAATGTTTCTAGTGTTGATTTGAGTAACTCCAAATACCTCACTCCTTTTTTTAATTGGTGTTTTACTGTTAATATTGGGCAGCAATGTTCTTTTGCTAAGAACATTTGCCTCTGATAGGCTATAGGAAACATTATTTATGTCAAAAAAAAGTCATTTGAGTTTTTAAAGGAGTAAAATGGCTACGAAAGCACCAGTGGATGTGATTTGAAATCATTAACTCAGTTGGAGTAGTTTGTTTAGAGGAGGAGTTGGAAACAGGACTGGGAGGTTTAGGTTGACAACAGTTAACAGCTTTGAATGCCAGGTGTTGGTCCTTGGGGGGTGGGGGGAGCATGTGTCACTGAACATTTGTGAGCTTGATTAGAGCCATGTTCTAGGATATGTGTCTGACAGTGATATAAGGATGGATGGATTGGAAGAGGCAGCCACTAAAAGGGACTGTTAAGGAACCACAGGATAAGTAATGAAGCCCTGAGTTTGGTGTTCTCTGAAGATAGAGAGGAGGGAGTAGGTGTCAGAGACAGTGCAGAAGCTGACCATAGGCCTTGGGAATTAATGAAGCGGGAGGGAAGGAAGGGAAACATACTACATAAATCCAGATTTGACTTTTCAGTTAGTGACTTCATGTATGTATTTCTTTAGAAAAAATGTAGGTTACCCACTTTATGTTCTGTTAATAACTGAGTATAAAATATAATTCTAACCTTTCAGACTCCTATACTGGAATATGATTTTAAATGTTCATATGACTTTATCATGATATCTTTTTTTTCCCAAAAAACAGTTCCCTGACCAGGCAACACAGCTAAAATGGAACGTTCAGTTTTGCCTGACGATCCCTCCCAGTGCACCGCCGATTGCACCTCCTGGGACACCTGCTGTGGTGCTAAAATCCAAAATGCTGTTTTTTGTAAGTACCACTTGGCATCTGTTTGCGTACAGAGCTTCTGAAGAAAAAGCCATGTGAGAATAATAGAGCAGCTTTTAGATAATTGCATAAATTATCTATTGCTGCCAAATATAGGCTCATATCCCTTAACTGTCCATTTGGACTTCATGGGATCCTGGTTCCTTTAGTAATAGCAGAAATTTATTGAACTAGGTAACTGTGAGACATAGTTGTATCTTAATCATAATATTCAGTTGTTTGTCACTTTTCTTGTCATATTTAATTTTCTTTTGCTTACTGTGTTTTAATCTGATGAAAGTATAGTAAATAATGCTTTTGATAAATTTAGACAAATGTTTTATTTTCTTATTATGTTTTTATTCTCTTTGTGTGTGTTGTATGTCTACAGCTTCAGTTAACTCAGAAAACATCAGTCCCTCCCCAAGAACCTGTTAGTATTATAGTTCCAATCATTTATGACATGGCTTCTGGTACAACCCAGCAGGCAGACATTCCCAGACAGCAGAACTCTTCTGTTGCTGCTCCCATGATGGTCAGCAACATTTTGAAGAGGTTTGCAGAGATGAATCCACCACGACAAGGTACATGACCAGTAGACGATATTTTATTGCCTATATGTTATAAAAGTTCTTTTGAGAGACACCCCTTCTCCTATCCTCTTCTCCCTCCTTACTCCCTCCACCCCCAGTCCTAGTAATAGAGCTCTGGTTGCTGTGGCCCTCTTAATGTCTGCCTGTCGCTTTCTTCTTTTCTCACTGGTTCTTCATTTTTGTCATTTCTCTGCTGCCTGAACTTTGTTTTTGTTAGTGATTTACTATTGGGACTGACCCAGTTGCTAATGCTAGAAGCTTGTATTTATAGCACACATTGCCACAGAGCCCTAGGTTAGGATGATAGAATTTTCCATGGCTGTGAATTCCTGCCCTACCATCAATACCTGCCACTCTGTATATCACAAAGTTGAAATGCATGTTGGCTTCTCATATTTCATGGTTCAATCATGAATAGAATAATATCATTAAAAGTTCTGTATCTTCTAAATGTTTTGTGAAGAATAAAAGCTGATACAAATGGCATCACTGCTTTTTGGGCTTCTTATATAAATGTCAGGCGGGTGCAAGTGAACCTTTTCACCAAGTGCACAAGGAAGCTCTCAAACTGAACATTTCCAAGGAAACCAGGATGTTTCCAGAAAGATAAACAAGGTTCCTTCAATACTGGAGTAGCCTACACTTAACATGTAACTCCTGGTAGTACTAAATTTGGGATTACAAAACATAACGTTTAGCAAAGAGAACTTTTCTTCCATTTTGCTCATTTCTTTTTTTTTTTTTTTTTTTCCTTTTTGTCTTTTTTACTGACCGGTAACGGGATCGCAACCCTCGGTGTCGCGCCCGCACCGCGCTCAGCCAGTGAGCGGGAACCGGTCTCCACATGGGATCTGAACCCTCGGCGGGAGCACCGCCGCACTCCCAAACGGCGCACTCTCCAGTGCGCCACTGGGCCGGCCCTGCTGATTTCTAATATTAAAGAAATTTAAATTAAATTTAAATTTTGCTTATTTCTAATATTAAGAAAGTCCTCTAAATCTCTCTGTGTAGAATAGCTTGGTAACAGAATTGTGTTTTTAAATGAGGGAAAGTTGTTCTCTGAAACATTTTTAGGTACCACAGTGTCAAAATTTTACTAGGAATAGCAATTATGAAAGAAATATTTTTAGCTGTTTGTTTCCCTATATTGTATACAAAGGCGAGTTCTCACTTTAGTTTATAAGGAATACACTGGGCAGTAGAGAAGGGTATGATTCTTTTGTTGTAATACTTCTACTTACAATTTTCTGCTTTCATCCTTTGACTTCTCTCTTCTTTCAGCTAAAAATAGGTCCTCAAGAATCAGAGTTTAAAGCTATTAGAATTCTCAAAGTTCTGTCTAATAGAACTTTGATAATAAATACCATTCCTTCACAAGCAGATGACTATCATTACCTTACATATTTTTATGTAATATGTCTTGTGGAATTTAAAATTAAAAGGAAAATGTTTTGATCCTATTAGGATCAAGCAAGTTTGTCTACCTGTCAATAATGAAAATGTGTTTTTAGAAAAAGAAAAAAATTGCTTTTATTTAAGAAATTGTTGAGATATTTTGGAAGTGTTCTCCCCCCCCCCCCCCCCCCCCCCCCCCCCCTTGGGCTGAGAAAACCTTTGGATTTCCTTTTCTTCCTGTACCTTAATTTTCCAGTGGTTGGAGAGAAGGTTGGCAGTAACTTGCACAGGGTTACTGCACATCATACCTTTTGCCGGAAGGCTATGATTCACATGAGGTCCTTGGTTCTACTTTCAGCCACTGTACTGTTAGACCGTGCTCTAGTGGAAGGGATTCAGCTTTTGTTTATAGTATTTATATATTTGTAATATTTACAAGAAGTGAAAGGCGGAGTATTTGGTTTCGTTGAGCAAAGGGGAAACTGAGAGGATGAATCACCAGCCCTCTCCCCCAAATCTTGTTTTTGGATTGTTGGTGCGCCATGCTTCAGCCTCCTTCCCCTCCTCCCACACCCATCACTTCCCCCTCAGTGAAGTGCTTTTTACGAAAAATCACTTTATTTTTGTATTTAATTGTTTTTAAACCCCAGAAGTTGACCATTTCCTTGAAATTTGGGAGAAAACTCTGATAGATCTCATAGACTTGCACTGTCCAATATAGCTGCCACTAGCCACATATGGCTATTTAAGTTTAAATTAATTAAAATTATATAAAAATTTAAGTTCATTTCCTCAGTCACACTAGCTGTATTACAAGTGCTCAGTAGCCACAGCACACATATACAACATTTCCATCATCACAGAAAGTTCTGTTGGACAGCGCTGTCATAGACATTTTTATCTGTCCTTTCATGCAACATTAGAAGGAAACCACCAAAGTTGTAACTAATGCATAAATATAATCTAGATTCTTGTCATTAGCTACAAATGCATAAACAGTCAGTAGCATTAACCTTAAAGCCCAGCTTCAAAGGCTTATCCAATGCTACAGTGTTTCTATACAGAAAGTCTAGGCATGCCTTCTTAAATTCAAACCTAACTGGGACTTGCCCAAAATTTCTTCCCAAGGAAAAATCAAAACCTAAACCAAATCTGGGCAGTTAAAATTTAGTCTTTTATTTTGATCTTTAAAGTTCTTACTAATTTTAGGTTTAATTACCCCTTCCCCCACCGGTGTGTTAACATCATCTTTCCTGTATTGCGAATAGCTAATGACCATTTTTCTCTGTTGCAGGTGAATGCACAATATTTGCAGCTGTTCGTGATTTAATGGCTAATCTTACACTGCCCCCTGGTGGGCGTCCATAAACACTATTGTTTTTAAACCAGGAAGGCTGACAAATGAGACAAAACAACAAAAAAAAAAATATGAATTCAGCCTTCAGTTTAAAAAAGAAAAAAGGACTCTTTTTGCTTTAAGACTTAAATATTCTAAACTGGCAAAAATTTTCAGGGTGCACTTCTTTCATCAAAAAGACCATCAATCTTTTGTATAGTGAACTTGTATAGTGTGTTTAAATGGGACACATTTCAAACTAGGTAATACATCAGTGTCCGCTTGCCAGTAATAGATTTAATATTGTTTTATACTATAAAGTTATGAAATTGCCAAACTTGTTTATTTAATTGTTTTCCTATGTTTTGGGTGTAATAGTCCTTTTTTGGTTTTTGGTTTTTGTTTTGTTTTTTAAGGCAGGTCTGTCATTTTTGAATACTGTAAAACTGTGGTAAACTTTATATTGAAGCTGTATTTTAATATGACCGCTTTGACTCCTTACATGAAAATGTTCTGGGAGGTGTTATAAACACATCCCAAAGAAGCAATATTTAATAAAACTAGGTTAAAAAACAAACAAACAAACAAAAAAAAAAAAAAACAAAAAAACAGTGACAGTCACTTGTGTGTGTATAAGCTCTATAGACTTCTCAGGGCCTCCCTTCATCTTTAACCTGGTGGGGCCAGTAATTAATTCTAATAGTACATGTCTGAAATTTGACCAAAAACATCTTTGTTTCAAGGTTAATTTATTTTCTTTATTCCTAACTTGATTCGTGGTTAACAATTAGCACCTTGGTTGTCTTTCAGTGTAGGATTTGGGTATAAAAGAAAGAACTTAGTCTTTGAGAAGAGACAGTAAATGGTTCAAATTGATCTATGATCTGTCCCAAATAATGCAAATGTTGTCATCTGTTGAGGATGTGGGAACTTTTCTATTAGGTGAATTTAGTTTACAGGATATTTCTGCATACAGCATTAATTAGGAATCAAAGAACTTTCATGCTGTACTCTTGCATGAAGTTTCTGTGATGTTTCTTTATCTTGCTTAACTTCTCCTCTTTGCTTTCCCCCCCAAAATTAGGGTGGTTCTAAAGAATCTCGATTTAATTCATTATCAACAAAATGATAGAATGTTTTGCTTGGAAGAAACCTGATCCAGTCCCCTCATTTTGAAGAATCCAAGATCCAAGGCCTGTCCAGGGTCATATGGAGTTTCTGATACTGACACATCTCAGCAGGGTTTCTTTTTGGAGCACTATGCTGTCTCTCCCAGTCAGTCAGGGACTTCTTAGGCTTCGAAGAACATGATCTGAAGCAAAGGTCTTCTGGTGACTTGATGTTATTTGGAAAAGTTTTTAAAATAATAATACCTGATCACTGTAATACTGGTTCTCCATTAAATTTTAATGCTTTGTTTAATTCTACTTTAAGATGATTTAATTGAGCTTCTATAACTATCAACTATCAATCTAGTTTCAAGCATCTCACTACAACTATATCATATCTGTTCTCAACTTTGCTTGATTCTCCATTCATTTCTGGTCAGAGTTGAGACCTTCCTTGCCTTTCTTCTATGTCTTATTTCTGCCTTCATCTCCTTTTCACCCAATTCTGCCACTATTCAGGAGCAGATGACTAAACTTTTGTCCTTCCTTTAACTTACATTTTTATCTTTCTGTTTTCAGTTCAGTTCTTATAATGGTAATCAGTTTGGCAGTCTAAGATGTCTTTATGAAGGGTCACCCTTTCTCTATTTGGAGCTGAATCCTTTCTTGTAGAAATCTACATGTACATACAAGAAATGTATTTTTATCTGCAGGATAACATTGCTCCAAATAATTTTATTAATAGAGTTAACTTTTCAGGTATTTCCCCTTTTAACTGTGGTTTTAAAATGTTAATTGCATTTTTATACACAATGCATTCAATGGACACTTTTTCCTAATTGTAACTCATTTGTGAATGCACTGTGCAATCAAAAGTAAGATAGGATTCAGTAAGTAGAATTTGCTTTTGATGCTTATTAAGAGTAAACCCATGAATTTGAATTTTGATATCATGCTTGGTGCTTGGAATTGGTATATACCTTATTAAAGCTTGAAAACATTTAGCATTTGAATCTTAAGTTTCATCACAAAACATGTCTTTTGCCTCTTTTGTTACCCAGGTTCAATCAAGGGGACTGGATGCCCATAGTGATTTTCCCTAATAGGTGGTTGGGACTTAACTAAAGTGTTTTCAGTGTGATTTTAGTATTTATGGTAATAAATAAAATTTATATAAGTTTCAGAGAACTACCAACTCTCTAGTTAATTTTGGTTAAGATGTTTTGGATAGTAGTCTGGTTTAGTATTAGTTTAACCTTGAAAGAAGAAATTGGTTCTGATTTGACACCTTCTTGTTTCCATCTGCTGGAATGCCATTTCAGAATGTATAGAAGTACTTTCACAATATCAGAGGGGAAAAGTGAAAACTTCAACAGGACATAGCAAGTTATTAATAACAGGGGGTGAGCCTTATGTTTGAAAATTAACTCGGAGTGAGCTAAGTGCAATCATAAACTAAAATATACATGATTTTGAATTTAAATATTACTGATAACTTTACTTTGTTGCACTTAATACAGTAACCTGTTCAGCCACAGGATACTAGGTCATTCTTTGGACCATGATAAATTTGATAACTTCAAGAAGTTGAATTTGCTTCTCTGAGTTCTGATCCAATGTCAACCTAAAAAGTTATTCCTTTCTTTAATGGTTTTTTCCCCAAAAGAAATACCTATTATGTTTTACTTTAATATTTACTTATCCAAGTGTTCTTGATATGAAATCAATATACAAAAATTTAAAGAGAACTACATTCAAGGGACAGAAAGGAAAAATGTTAATGTATATTTCATTGTTTCTTGTGGAATTTTCTTTTTAATTTGGTTTGATGGGAATGAACAGTGGCCAGTAGTTTGTTAAAATACCTTGCCCAGGAATATGAGTGGTTGATCAAAGGGCATATTTAGATCAATACAAAATAATAGCTAATATTTACTGAGAGCTTAATATGTACCAGGCACTGTTCTAAGTATTTCAGTGTGTTTTTAATCCTCACAGCAACACTGTAGGTACTAATATCCTTTTACACACGAGTAAATGGGGGCCCAGAGAAATGAAGTAACTTGCATGAGATCAAATTAAGATTGTTTACGATCAAGCCACTAAGAAGGGACAGTTTGAGTCCAGAGCTAGTTCTCCTAAACAGTGTGCCTTTTTGCTGTGAACCATGCAGTCAGGGGAAGGCTTCAGTGTTGGGACATTTCCCTCAGCCTTTTTGACTACACATGATTTTGACGTGTTTTCCAAGCTCAGGAAGCCTACTAAAAGCACCTAAAACTGACACGACCTTTTGCCACTTGGAATTGATAATCCAATGCCTTCTGATCTCTGTGGCATTTATTTGGAACTTAAATCAGACTGCCTTGTGCAAGAAGCACTAATCACATAACCAAGAGTACTAGGTAATCATCGTCCAACTTTTGTTCGATGCTTTAGGATGCTCTTATCTGGCTCGGGGTTGTGCATCTTTCCGGAATCCAGATGATGCGTTGCCCTCTTTTCCTCCGCTAGGTGGTCCAGTGGCGGAGAGGCTTTTGAGCTTTGTGTCAGCTTGGCACACCGCTGGTGCATAATAGGTGCACAGTACAGGCAGCCAGCGGTCACGTTTCACTAATGCCTCTATTTGCTACAGCTAATCTGTGGGTTTAGGAACCAGCTAACTATAGAATTATATAATGCAAGGAACATTATGTAATTGAAGGGAATGTGCTTTTGAGCACCGTCTACGTCTCTATAATAAAGTTTTAAACAGAGGAACCCCTACATCAGGAGAGGAATTCGAATCCGGGGCTGACAGGGTCTCTCAGTTGGGACAGAGAAGAGGGCCTAAGCGTTTCGGGTAGAGGCTGCCTTAGCAAGCACTGAAGTACTTAAACGTCAGCTGTCACCTAAGCGGGGTGTGGCCGACGTGTGCCGGAAGTCAAAACGTCCCGCTCCAGGATCGATAGCACAGCGCGGCAGGGCGCGCTCTGCCGCTCCCGCCCTTCAAGTTCTGGTGGCCTCTGGGTGGGGTCGTCCCCGGCGGCTCCCGCGCCTGCGCAGTACCATCCGCCCCTCCCCTGGCCCCGCGGCCTCACTGCCTGAGCGGGACATGGTGCTGTCCGAGCTGGCCGCGCGCCTCAACTGCGCCGAGTACAAAAACTGGGTGAAGGCGGGCCACTGCCTGCTGCTGCTGCGCAGCTATTGGTATATACCTTATTAAAGCTTGAAAACATTTAGCATTTGAATCTTAAGTTTCATCACAAAACATGTCTTTTGCCTCTTTTGTTACA
>NW_007727185.1:58268-76407 GCF_000696425.1 Galeopterus variegatus
GCCGGCGGGGAAGTGTCCCCCGGCCCCCCGCGGCCTGCTCGCCGCAGCCCCCTGGCTGGGCCCCGGCGCCGCCTGTAGCGGCGGCTCACTGTGCAGCCCGCGCGCCCGCCAGGTGAGCACTTAGCCCGGGGCTTTGACCACCGCCCTCCACCCCACCCCATACCGTCCCTGTCTCGGAGCGCAGAGTTTCCCGCTCCCTCCGCGGGGCGGGGCTGACCGCGACGCCCGGGACTCAGATTCCCAGACGCCGCCCCTCCCTCCCGAGCCCTTCCTCACCTCCGCCCCCTGTAGTTTCAGCCTCAGTGTCAGGTGTGCGCAGAGTGGAAACGGGAGATTTTGAGACATCACATCCACAGAAATGGAGACGTGCACTGGGGGAATTGCCGGCCGGGCCGCTGGCCTGTCGACGCCTGGGAGGTGGCCAAGGTAAGCACCTGCGGCCAGGACGAAGGAGGCGGCGGCGGGTCACCTGGTGCCCGGGGCGGCTTTCGGGTCTGTGTGGAAGTCAGCCCTCATAAACAGATGCAGAGAGATTGGTTGGTTGATCTAGGGTGAAGTCTTTAGGCGGTTCAGGGCTGTTACAGTGGACCCACCCAGCTTAGTGAGGTAGAAACCTCCTTCTGCCTGTCTGCTTCCTGGAGGCGTTTGAGTTTGCGACCGCTGCTTGGAAAGTTTTCAACAAGGAGATGCAGGGGCAAGATGTAGATTGAGCGTCATGAGCACAGGTATCAAAAGAGAAATTTGTAAGGCGTGTTTAACGGTAGGCCCACTGAATAGCTCATCTTGGCTATAGAGCCCATGAGGGTGGCAGAGTAAGCTAAGGGGAGTTAGGACTGAAATAGAAAGGGCCTTAAGTGCCCAGCTAAGGAACAAAACTTTGGGCAGGTGGGGATGGGGCAAGCAGCCGGATAGAAAGAGACTGGTGTCCTGAATCCTGGCCAGCTACTGTGGTGTGACATTGGGCTAGCCTCTGTTCCCTAACCTCAAAAATAAGGTACTTGGACTGTATCAGTGGTCCTCAGACTTTTGGCTTTCATGGGCCAGTAAACTCTCTTCCCCATTTTATTTCAATGCCGCCATAGAGTTGCCAAGTTCTACTTTTACCTAGAAATGAGAAAAACATTAAAGAAACAAAATGCTACCCTTTACTATGACTGTCCCTCAACTGTCAGGTCTCCCTTGTTGCTTTCACACTCTCACAATCCTCTTAAAGCCCGTGCCACCTGCTTATGCCAGTCTTTCCTCTCTTCGTTGCTGTCACCTGCAGACCTTCTAGTCTAACCCAGTCCTCTCAGTTCCTGGGCTCCCTTTTTTAGCATCGTCTAATCCACTCCACCTTAGCCTCCCACTTGCATGCGCACACCCTGGACCCTGTTGGCACAGGAAGTCTTGGTGTCTAACAACCTGCTCACCCTTGGCACACTTCTTCCAGCACCCCCACCCTCTGTGTTACTTCTCCTTCTGGGCTTCCACTGCTTTCTCAATACCCAGCAGCTTCTGCCCTCCTGCCTGCCTTTGTCGCCTCAGCCAGCCCAGATTCCACAGTCCATCATTATAGTCAGTCTCTTGCAGTTATCTCAGCCTTTTTTCTCCCTTCTCTGAACTTGCCTGGCCCAGCTCCAGCTCTGATGCCACCATCCTCGGCTTCTGCTCGGGGGAATAGTCTCACAAGGGAGCTGACTGGTTTTGCTTTCATTCTTGATCTTGAGCCCCAGCAGTCCAGCCATGTCTCTCTATAGGCTTCAGTTCCCACAGACGACTCTTCATACCTCTCCTCGCCAAGCTCCCACTCCTGTTCCTCCACCCTCAGTCCCACCTTGCTCATGCTTCATGGAATTGATGGATGCCTCCAAACAGTACTTTCTCATCTTTTTGCCAAACCCACCAACCCTTCTCCATGTGCATCTTCTTCCTTCTGCTACAAAAGAGGAAATGTGTCTCTCCTCTTATCACCGTGTCTCTCCACTCTCTGTGTGTTGGATCCCCTCCCCTCTGCCCAGTGACTTTGAGTCTTTAAGTTGTCCAGCCCCCCAATTTATTCCCATCACTATGCAAATAGCTTTAATATCACATTGATTTATTTAATTTTTTAAAAAAGAAAGGATTAAACAGTTATCATACGACCCAGCAATTCCACTCTTAGGTATATACCCAAGAGAAATCAAAACATACGTCCACATAAAAACTTGTACATAAATGTTCAAAGCAGCACTGTTTACAATAGCCAAAAGGTGGAAACAACCTAAATGTCCATCAGCTGATGAATGGATAACCAAATTGTGGTATATCCATACAATGGAATACTATTTTGTCATAAAAAGGAATGAAGTACTGATACATGTTACAACATGGGTGAATCTTGAAAAGATGATGCTAAGTGAAAGAAGTCAGTTATAAAAGGCACATATTATATGATTCCATTTATATGAAATTTCCAGAATAGGCAGATCTATAGAGGCAGAAGTAGATTAGTGGTTGCTGGGGCCTGGGGGCATGGGGTGATAGCTAATGGGTATGGAATTTCTTTTTGGGGTGATAAACATCTTCTAAAATTGACTGGTGATGGTTGCCCTACTCTTTGAATATACTAAAAACCATTGAATTGTGCACTTTAGATGGATGAATTGTATAGCATGAGAATTATATCTGAATAAAGCTGTTTAAAGAACACTTAAATTTTCTTTTCCAAAAATTTATTCAAAAAGAAAGAAAAACCTCTCTTGATCCATTCCCTCTAGCTATCTCCCCATTTCTCTATCCACTGCTCATAGGTACACCCAGCAGAGCTTCTTAAACAGAGCGTTTGATACTTATTCTCTTTTCTTCAGCTCCCGCTTACTCTTCGTGCCACTCCGCCCCGAATTTTGCCCCTGCCACTCCACAGCATCTGTGGCCTTCAGTTCTCCAGCCTCATCCTTCTTACCTCTCACAGGCATTCAGCACTACTGGATGCTCTTCTTGAAACACTCCTGGCTTCGTGGCATCTTTCTCTACTGTCTTTCCTCCTGTCTCCCCTCCCTGTCTCTTCCTCCTCAGCCTCCTTCTGAATGTTGGTTGGCCTTCCTCAGGACTCAGGGCCGAGCCTCTTCTGTCTCCCTCTTCTCTGGTCATATTGCCCAGGCCCATGGAGTTAAATACTAGCTTTATGCTCATGGCTCCCAAATCCGTGACCCTAGCCCTGCCTTCTCTTCTGAGCTCCTGAGGCACATGCTCCTTGACCCCTCTACTTTATCACCTCCTGAGTATTTCCTATTTAGTTCTGAAGTGGGCCTTTTATCTCTACCCCCCACCCTATGCCAATTCCCCACCACCAACTTCCTAGAATCATTCTCGTTTCATCTCTTTCCCTTTCACCAACCCCTTTATTTGTACCTGCAAAATACTCTTGGAATCCTCCTCTCCATCTCCTCATCACATCTCTCACCCTGTCTTGCCTGGATTTGACTTCAGCCCCACCCCCCCAGCCTCCTCTGCCACTCTGGGCACCTCTGGTTGGTTCCCCACCAGCAGAATGTGCAGTCTTCAAGTGAGAATCAGGCATTCCCCTTGCCTAAAACCCTTGGATGGCTTTCTGATAGCCTTAGAATAAACTCCACAGTCCTTTCCAGAGCAGTAGGGCCCAGCATGATCTGGCCTCATCACCCAAAGAAGAGGCAGTAGAGGGAGGCAATAACGTATGTTTCTCACCACTGTGTGTTTACCATGTGGAACATGGTGGGATGCAATACAATTTTAAGAAACTGCTTTCACTGCATGGAGGCAGCAGAGCCTCCCTGTTGGCTCTAGTTCTGAAGAAAGGGAGTAATTACTAAAATAAAATTGTAACATGGCAGAGACCAGTTTATATTGATAAGAAAATGCCAGACAGGACCTACCTCATAATGGAAAAGAGTTATGTCTGGTTTGGAGGCAATTAAGGCCCCTCTACCTTTGCATTGTCTTCTGAGCAGCAGCTGAATTAAGCAAAGTTTCTTTTTTTTCACTTCATTGCATTAGTTTGCCAACGATAAGCTAGCTTCTTTGTTAACCTTTGTAGCATCCATAATAGACTTCTTTCAGAAGGTTGGCATGTTGGTGGCTGTTAAGACGTAGAAAGATAGTGATGGTACTGGCTACTGTACCTTTTGCTAAGGGCCATTCAGTGTACATAAAATTCTTCTTAATTAAGTGAGACTCAGGATATGATTCTACCACCATCAGGAACATAGCCCTGACTCTTCTTGGGGTACGTCAGCACTTACTACTAGCCTTTCTGGAGCAGCACATAGGAGCAGCACATAGGATACAGTATAGTTGTTTGCTTACTGAAATGTGTTTGTTTTCAGTGGAACAGGTCTCTTTTATTTAGAGCTCTTATTGTGAGTAATTTCTTATATTTCTTCTGTTCTAGTCCCTCGGCAGAAATGTACCCTTGAAATTCTTAGCCTGGTAAAGTTGTTGCATCCAGATGTAAGTTTGGAAATATTTCAGGAAAGAAACATGCCTAAGCCTTGCTATAACACTATCTTTGGGGTCCGTGTCATAAAACCCTACTAAAGGCAAGATTGTGCTAGAATGAGGCCTGTCTGGTATATCTAGTATCTTAAATCCTGGGGTTCCATCTGTAACTCCTATGTGGGTCCAACTTACCTTGCGCCATCGACATCATGATTGCCAACATTTATGGCCTGTTTGTTAGCATGTGCCCGGTGCTGTGCTAGTGCCTTACCTTCATTCACTTATTTAATTCTCACAACGTCCTTCGAGGTAGATGAGGACAGTTATCACCCATTTACTGATGAAGAATCTGAGGATAAATAACTTACCCAAGGTCACACAGCTGGCAAGGGTCAGAGCTGGCCTTTGAACCCAGCTCTGTCGCATTCCAAAGCTCAGACTCTTAATGTGACCATACCGAACTTTCTCAAGTCATTTGGAAAGTGTCCACTTTGGAGTAACTATATTATTTTTAAATCATCTTCTTTAATAACTCAGCCGCTGACATTTCAGTAAGGAGAAGAAAAAGGGTGTCTTCTACCCATGCTTTCTGCTTATGTGCCATTAAGACATGACAGGTGTATGTCAGGTGTATCTAATAGCAAAGAGATAGTACAGCCCTTTAGTTATGTCCTTGGCAGAGGCTTAGCTGTGACGCTATTTCCTCACTTGCATTTTGGACTCCTGAGGCTCTAACTTGAAACCTCAGTGCATAAGAGAAGTTCAGTCATCATTTGGGAAATAGGCAAGTAGCCTTTGCCTCTTCAGCACCTAGAGTTAGACTCAGGTGCCCCTCGTGCTTCCCTGTACTACAGGCCTTCATGCCTCGAGGACAGGCAGACAAAAGAGGACCTGAGGAATGTGATGCAGTTGCTCTTTTAAGTCTCATGAACTCCTGTGATCACTTCGTGGTTGATCGAAAGAAAATCACAGAGGTAAGAGCGGTCAGATTCAAAATCATAGACTGGGTCAGTCGGTTCCATACTGTGAAGGCCACCCATGAGACACACTCTGTGATGCTAAGCCAGCCATGCAAGCAGAGCATAGTAGCTCCCCAGAGACAGATGCTGGTTCAAAGTTGGTATCACTAAGCAGGCTAGTGGGGCTCATATCATGTGCACCCTCTGTGATACCCAAGAACTCCAGTGCAAATGCAATTAAGAGACTAACCCCTTAGTTGTCCCTAATTAAAGTTTCCAGACGACTTGTTATTGCACTATTCACTGCTAAAAAAGATGAACCCTAAATTTCTCTTCCCCGTTTTTCCATAAACAGAAGCAAAGTAATTTTCCTTATTTAAAAAAAATACAGAACAGTGCATCATTCTGTCTGTTGTATGTCAGCATTGGAATCCTGCCCTTCTAAATCTCATTGGCTAAACAGTGGCAAGACCACATTACATAGAACTGAAGAAAACGTAAACACTAATGGATAATAATGTCAGAACAGATCACTTTGCTTGTCAGATTTCCTCTTAGAGATCTGGATTTTCTGTGGTTCACCAGGAAACAACTTTTCCACATTTATTACTCTGAGGGTCATTGAAAAGAGTATATAGCAGCACCTAGATTATTTATAATATGTAGAGAAAATGCATGTATATTTTGTCAGCATGCCAGCAGCTGAAAGGATTGAGAATCCTTTATGACATCAGCAGAGACAAAGAACTATCACAGTAGTTGACTCCTTTGGTGTCTTTGAGCCAAATATGTGGAAGACTTTATGTGAATTAAATGTCAACATATGATTACACCGCACCATTTTTCTTAAAATATAGGTAAAAGTTGATTTTCTTTTCATCATAGTTTTCACATCAGAAAACTACCTTGACTCAACTCCCTGGTGCTCCAACAATATTTAAAAGATTTTTGTATTTTCTGCTTCAGCCTGTGGGTATACCCAGAGCCAATATACTTGCTCTTTGGCAGATTGTTTTATGTTAAGTGATTTGGGGGAATGTGTACTATCTAGCCTGTCACAGATTTCAAGGGCTAAGGATAGTTTGTATTTCTTGCCCCTATTAATTTATTATTCAAGTGGCAGGGAGTTGAACTTCCCCTTCAAGCCTTGACAGCACCTACAGGTACCTACAGTTTAAGTCAGGAACTTGTGGATTGTTTGGAAATCTGTTCCAGAGGCTTAGGAAAGAGGAAAAGGCTGAACCACTGTTGCCCAGGTTTCATTTTTTTGTTCCTGGAGTCTTATGGTCAAAACCTGGCTTAGAGTCATGTTTTATTTGTCCTGCCTGATATTTTTTAAAATCTTTGAATTAGTTGTCACACAAAAAAATCCAAATTTCCAATTTCTCTTGAAAAATCAGAAGATCTGGCAGCACTGGGCTCATATTGCTTCCATGGCAACAAGTCATGAATTGAGTAGAGGCTGCCCCTTTAGATAGGGCATCCACTCTCCAGTTTGTGCCAATCCCATCTCTCCTTCTCTCCCTGCTATTACACATTACCACCTTGACTCAGGTTACATGCCTGACTGTTGAAGTCATTTCAGTTTGTGACTCAACAGGATTTCACTTCTTAGTATATGCCTTCTGGAAAGGATGAAATTAAATATGGATCTGATTTGGGAGCTGGAGGGCTGGAGTATCCTCTACCTCCATACAAGTACATGTCAGATTATGCACATGATCCCAAGAAAGTTCTGGCCCTTCTCATCTAGAGACCACACTTGTTGATTTTGTAATTAACAAAGCCTTTCTATGATTTTTCTTTGGAACCGGAAGATCTCAGTTTACTCCATTGTTTGATTTTGAAGGCTTTTATCTTTTTTGTGTTTCTGTAGGTAATTAAGTGTCGTAATGAGATCATGCACTCTTCAGAGATGACAGTATCTTCTTCCTGGCTTCGAAATTTTCAGATGAAGATTCGAAATTTTCTGAATGAATTCAAGAATATCCCAGAGATTGTGGCAGCCTACTCCAGAATAGAACAGGTAAAAATCATATTTAACAGTTTTGTCATAAAGGACTAAGGGAAAAAAAGCAACCAGTCACTCATTTAGAATTTGAAGAATTAGATTTAACTAGTCTTAGAATGAATTACACTTAAACTAAATTTTAGAATGTAAGCAGGGGAAAGAATGCTGATATGAAATCTGGAATTATGCTGGGCTGAGAAGCTTTTCTGTAGTCACAGTGTATTATTAAAATGGATCCAGTTAGTGATGTTCAGTTGTAAATTCTTGGAATAATCCAATGGAATATCTTTTCCATTAAATCAGTTCATATATTTGTGTGGTAATCCACAGCTGTTGACATCTGACTGGGCTGTTCACATCCCTGAGGAAGATCAGCGAGATGGGTGTGAATGTCCAGTGGGAATTTACCTGAGTGAGAGCCAAGTCAATGAAATAGAAATGGCATTACTGAAGGAAAAACTTCAAGAAATGTATCTTCAAGCAGAAGAACAAGACGTGTTGCCTGAAGAGGTAAAGGAAAAGTATTATATTCTTTGTGTGAGTAAACAAAACGAAGAAAGGTGCCAGGAGGAACAGTAGCTCATTTTAACATACAGCCAATTATGTTTCTGATTTAATGTCAAATAATTTCCAGACGTGAATAATCTTTAGGTACAGAAAAATATTACCTTTTAACATGTATTTTCACTTAATTTGAGTGCCTAATCTGTGCCCCGAAGTGGAACAACTTGGTAAGGGCTACAACGGAATTCTGAAAAAAAGATGCTCCGGATGTTCTCTGCTGGTCAAGAAGGATTGCCAGAAAAGGCTTTGACAAGAAGGTGCTGTTGAGCAGGGACTCACAGGATCAAAGAAGAGTTCGGCAAATTGGCACAGGAAGAAAGATATTCATGGCAGAGGGAACAGCACCTGCAAAGGCATGAAAGAATAGTTTGGGCCTGGGCAATGACAAGGTGAACATAGGTGGTACGGTCAGACATGAGGATGGTAAACTAGGTTGAAACCATATTTTGAAAGGTTTTCTGTGCCACACCAAGGGGTTTGGGCCTTATTCCCAAAAAGCTGTAGGGAGCCAGCAGATGTTTTTAAACAAGAGTGATAGGATCAGATATAGCTTTTAGAAAGTTAACTCTTGTGGCAGATGGAAGTTGGATGAGTGGCTAGAGACTAGCCAGAAGGCTCTTGCAATCATGTGAGGGTAAGAGGAAAAGGACAGAAACTAGAAGCTGTGGAGGAGGAGGTGAATTCTGTTGGCATTGCTCGGGCAAAGCTGATGGATTTTAGTGGCCAGTTTGATTACTTGGGGCATGGCATAGGGCTGGAAAAGGGTGGAGAAGAGGGGGACATTACAGGATCATCAAGATTTCTGGTTTAGGACCTGCAGGCTAATGGTGATCTAAATTCTCATAGGGAGTACAGGAGGAATGAATGTTGTTTGTCCATGCGAGGTAAAAGAAACTAACAGTAGTAGACTTGTATTCTAGTACAGTTCAGAAATATTCCAACAGTGACTAGATTAGAATGCTAGATCACCAGGAGATATTGGACTAATCATTTCACCTCTCCATTCTTCCTTGTCCAACGAAAGTAGTTTTGCTAGTTACCTCATTAAACATGGGGGGAGTGTTTATTTAATACAAAACATGTATTTCATTCATTAAGCTATGCATCTGACTGGTAAATATGCCTAAATTAACAGTTCTAACTTTGATCCAGATGCTTTATTCATCTTGGTGAGCTCCTTTAGCACAAGGACTGGGTACCACTGGTTTTGGGGTGTGCCTGCCTTGGCACACCATAGGTATCTTAAATGATGAGTAAGAATGTTGAATCTTATGTTTTCTAAATCCACATGTTTCATCTGGCTTTATTATATTTTTTCTTTCTGCTCCTGCTTTCAGAAGCAGAGTAGAGCAAGAGAAGACAACCGGGAGCCCAGGCTCACTGCCCCTGTGTTGTCAGTAGCTCTCTCTTCTCTCTTGAGGGCACTGCAGTTCTTTTCCTGTTTGTGTAACAGAGAACAAAGTACGTCAGCAACACGCTATGTCAGTTGAGAGCTGGAAGGGAAGCTGGCAGTCATCTTATCACATTCCCTGCAAACGTGGCAAGGGCCCCAGGGAGCTGGCACTGGGTGTGAAGGCTGGCCAGGAGGTCTCCCCCTTCTGGTCCTGTGACTTTCTACATGCCATGCTGCGGCTCTTGTATCACTGAGGAGGTGGCTGTAAATTTCAAACCCCTATTATCTCTGTTTTACAGAGAGGAAATTGGGGTTAATTGGCTTGTCCTCTGGGTCACAAAGTCTCTAGGTAGAGATGGTAAATTCTCATTTTTCATTCTTTCTGTTTAGCAGACCATGACATTTCTCTTAATATGTCAATTTTTTTTTTTTTTTTCTTTTTTGGTGGCTGGCTGGTACAGGGATCCAAACCCATGACCTTGGTATTATAAGTCTGTGCTCTAACCAACTGAACTAACCGGCCAGCCCCTCTCTTAATATTTCAACTGATCAAAATGTAAGTTAAGATTGATTAACATGTTGTCTCTAAGAAGTTGAAGGTTGGCTTTCCACGTGTGTGGAATTTGACCCCTTCTGAAAGCTCAGTACCACATATGATTGCCCATGTTCTTTAGAGTTAGTCTCCGAAGTCAGAGTATTGGTAAGACCAGACTTTGGTGAATCTAAAATGCCATCAATTGTAAGACACAGCATTATTTCAGTTACTCCTAAGAAAGAAAAAAAATACCGTTTATTGTAAGATGCTATCAATGTTAAGGTGCCTTCTCATTTGAGATACTAGAATATGAAAAGACATACATCCAGGAATCAAGAAATACATTGATTGTATTATGACCACAGGACTTTTTTTGGTGAATGTTTAATAAAACCTTTTTCTAAAACAGTCAAAACAGTAAAGGTTCGGTTGGAAAGCCAAGTTGAGAAAAATGCATCATGGAGAGCTGAGCATCGTCATCCTTTTCTGTTAGTGACCAACCATAATGGCATATGTATACATTATTAAAAGGGGCTCACAGTAAAATACACTGTGCATGTATAGCTGTGACTGTGAGATGCTTTCTGCTTTGGAGCTGAATGGGAGCAGCGGCTTCTCAGGCCCGTTATGGGCCCACCTGCCCCAGAATTCGGCTTTCACCCAAGTGCTCCTCACATAGTCTGGCCAGCCCTCAGTGCTCTGTTATGATCTGGGAGTTTACAAATTCAGCTAGAGAACATTGAGCACAATAAATGGGTAAAAACATGTAAGGGATTTGCACACACTTTATCATTGTTTCTTAAACCCTGGTGAGGGAGCCACCCTCACAGAGATCCATGGGGAAGCTCAGGGAGAAGGGGCAGTGACAGAGTATACTCAAGGCCATTGGGGAAAGGATAGAAAACAACTCTTCATTTGTTATAGTCCAGAAATATTTATTGAGCACCTACTATGTGCCAGGTTCTAGAAGCTTCGTATGTGTCAGTGAACAAAACAAAGATCCCCATGGGGGAGGCAGACAATAAACAGTAAACATAATGAGTAAATGATGTGGAGCGGTAGAAGAAGGAGAAATACAGTGTAGAACAGAGTATGGGGGATCAGGAGTGGCAGAGTGAGGACAAGTGTCAGGTTGCAATAGGGTGGTCAGGGTGGGCTCATTGAGAAGGCGAGACTTAGCAATACTTTGAAGGAAGGGAGGATCAGCCATGCGCATATCTGGAGGAAGAGCATTTGGGTGAGGGAGTAGCAAGTTGAGCAGCTGCTGGAGTGGAGGGAGGGAGAGGAGAGTGGGTGAGGAGGTCAGAGAAGTGAAAGGGGAGGAAGCAGATCATATGGGTCTTTGTGAGCCATTGGAAGGGCCTAGGCTGTTCCTCCTGAGATGGGAGTCTAGCAAAATTCCAAGCAGAAATGACAAAAGGCTCTTCACTGCAGTGTCGAGGATGCCCTGGAGTGGTGGAGGGCAGGGGAAGAGGTAGAAGCAAGGAGACCTGGTAGGAGGCTGCTGCAGTTATCCAAGTAAGAGATGCTGGTGGTTCGGAGCAGGGTGGAAGTGTAAAGGTAGTGAGAAGGCGGGCGGATGTGGCATGGGAAAGAGGAAGGTCAAAGACAAGGCCAAGAGTTTGGCTTAAGTGACTGGAAGAATTGCTAAGCATCTTTTGCCAAGAACAGTAGACTGGCACACAGTAGACTGACTCAATAAATTAAACATTTATTAAATGGATATAAGAAGGAAGGAGTGTTTCAGACACAATGCTAAGCGCTTTTAGTAGATTATTTCTAATCCTCACCAGACTCCTCAGTGGTGGTAGCATCATCATCCTTAATTTGCAAACATAGAAGTAAGCTTGGAGAGGTCAGATGTCCTGCCCAAAGTCACACAGCTAGTTAAGTGACAAAGCTGGGCTTCAGTGTCCAAGTCTGTCTGACTGTATTCCATCATTTTTCTAGTACTTTTAGTTTTTCCTTCTCTACTTCCTCTTCTCCCTTTACATATAAATGCACACAAACCTTCCCCATTCTTAATAACTAGAAAAGAAAGCCTCCTTTTGACTCTGCCCCTGCTCTCCCCATGCTAAAATGATCTCCCCAGCCATGGACACTTCTTAAGTACATTTCAAGAGCAAATACATTTATTGCTTTTCACAAAGTGGAAAAGTGAAGTTCCAAGAAATGTCAGTTATAAGGCACTCCTATTGGAAAAAATGAGAAAGGTGATTTGCAATGGAAAAGGGAACTGTAGCAGATGGTGGAAGAGGAGCAGGGGTTTCCACATGAAGCCTTGAGCAAAGGGAAAGAAACAAAGTGGAACAGAGCAAACCAGTTCAGAGGGTCTGCAGAGAGGGTCAGGAGGTGACAACACAAAGTTCACAGCTCTGAGGTTATCAAGTGCAAAGGTCTCTGAACAGGGGAAAAGAGGATCCCACTGAGGGCAAGGAGTCCATCTGGGGGCGTGTGTGTGGTGCACAGACCTGGCCAGCGCAGTCACAGGTCCCGAGCATCTGACGGGAGGCGTGAGAAGACCCTAGGTGTGTCTAGGGTACCAGGCACAGTCAATAAGAGCTAATGGTGCAATTCCCACAGTTATTAACACAGGCTATGAATAATGTCATTGGTGTGATCTCCATTTCACATTTTTGTGGTTTCCAGACTTATTATTCAAAGCCCAGGTGTCTTGCAGGAACTCTAGGCTGGTTTCCAGTCATGTAATAAACAGCTCCACCTGAAGGGCACATCCCCAGTCTAACCAATCTGAAGTCCTCTGTCATCTTCAGCTCCTCCCTGTCCCTCCCTGCTCCCTATTCACCCTGGCCTCAGACTTAGCCAGTCTTCCTTCTCCCTTCCATCCCTGGAGGCCCTCACCCAGCATCTGGCTATTTCATCACAATGACCTGAGTGCTTGTGAAGGTTCCACCCAAGACCTACTTCCTCCGAGTCAGTTATGCATGCTCTCTAATGTTTAGAACTCTGACTCCGCTAGGAGTGGAAGTTTTCCATCACTTTTCTTCATTACATTTAGATTATCTTGACTTAGTTTGGAGTTGCAGGTCCCCCATGTAAAAACATTCACCACACCCCAAAACTCTCATCTTTGTAACAAGCGCAGTGACCAGTGAGGGTATTCTGTGATAAGACCAGTAAAAACACTTCCACAGTACTATTCTGTGAGTACTTTTATCAGCTTCACTGTCGAGAAGTACATTACTGGTGGGAGTTTAAATTGGCACAACCTCTACAGTTGGCAGTTTTGGCAAAATCTATAAAAATTAAAACAAAACTCAATCAATTAAAATGGCATTCCACTTCTAAAAACAGATCCTACAAATAGATTTCTCATTTATGCAAAATAACACATGTACCAGGTTATTTACTGCAGGATTATTTGTCTTAGCAGAAGGTTCAAGATAATACGTTAAAATATGAAGCATTCATAATTGGAATACTACTCAGCTATTAAAAAAATAATGAGGCCATTCTTTATAATCTCATATAGAAGAGATCAGTTGGAGAACAGTGTCTGGTATGCAGCCATTTGCATTTTTTAAAACGTATGTACACATGTACTCACGTAAATGCGTACAATGCTTTTGGAAGAAACACAAGAAATTGTTCATTATAGTCATCTCTAGGGAGAGGAGCTGGGTGACTGGTGACAGGATTTAGAAGAAGAGAGACTTTTTAACTTGTATCCTTGTACTGATTTTGAATTTTGTGCCTATACATTTATTACTATTATATATATATCCACATGCATACATATGAGTATATATGTTTATAAGTATTATCCATATATGTGTTTGTATATGTATATTTGTTACAGTGTGTTACAGTGAACTCTCAAGGAGAGGCAGGACACTGAGGCTTATAGCAGGAAATAGTTTTTTTGGGTTTTTTTTGGTCCTTTTTGAGACCGGCCGCACCGCTCAGCCAGTGAGTGCTGTGAGCACACCGGCCATCCCTATATAGGATCTGAACCCGCGGCGGGAGCGCTGCTGCGCACTCTCCCGAGTGCGCCACGGGCTCTGCCCGGAAACAGAGTTTATTGATGCCGGCACCTGCTCAGTGGACCTGTGTCACAAAGGCTGAGCCCCAAATGCAGCAGGGCTGCCTCTTTTATATTGTAATACTTCCGGTTTTTTACATTGGGGTAAAGGGGTGACCTTATATGGTTATAACTTCCATTTAGGTGGGAAAAGTTCCGGGTCATTTAGCCGTTACAGCAGGGCAGGACACAGCTGGGCATCAGGGCAGGACACAGCTGGGCATCAGGGCGGGTCAGGAGAGCACTCAGGAGAACAAGGTTGCCTCATATTTAATAGTAATAGATGTATAGGTACAAAATTCAAAATAAAAGGTCTTTATTTTTATATATATACATATACGTATGTATGTATGTATATGCTTTTGTGTGTGTATATAAAATGAAGCCCTTTCATACAAGTTTTAAAGCAAAAAAATTTGAGGAGACAAGCAAACACCCCATTGTGTGGTCCCAGAACCAGCTATCCTGGATTGTGTTGTGTTTGAGTGGAGGATGCTCTGTTTTAAAGGGTTTACTTTTGTTTTTCAAACCTTAACCTGTCTGTGGACAGATGCCTGTAGCCAAGATTTCTGTCTCTTGGTGGACACATGAGCAGGAACCAATCTTGGAATTAGTAAGTTTTTCATTTGAATTACAAACCTGCTATACAATTATCTAAGCTGTCCATTGTATGGTTTCCTCTTGTAGCTCTCAAATCGACTGGAAGCGGTGAAAGAATTTCTGAGAAACAATGAGGATCTTAGAAACAGTCTTACAGAAGATATGCAGAAGCTAGACAGCCTCCATCTACAGCTTCAAAAACCGGATTCAAAGGAACCTGGGAGACAGACACCTGAAAGGAGGGCCTGAGGTGAGTTTAGGCATATGATGTTAAGTAAAGACAGAATAGCCTCATCTCTTTTATGTCTGTTCTCTTATGTGAGGCCATAATGAATACACAACAGTCTAATCTAAGGTTTCCTTATGTCCTTATTATTTCAAGGAAAGGACACTGAGCTTTGTGCTCTTTCTCTAGTTAATGGTTCTCACATCTGCGGAGTAATTGAACATCAACTCCCTGGCAGCTTTCTGTAGCCAAATACACCTGAAGTCACTGGTCTAGTCTTAAGCAAACCAGCTTTATAACATAATCAAAAAGCATTTCTGCCTTAAAATGCCAGTGATGCCCAGCTCTTATAGTGGCATTAATAGCAATTGGTTAGTTCCATAAGGAAAACTGTTAAAGGGCCGGCCCGGTGGCGCACTGGATAGTGCGCCGCTTGGGAAGCGCGGCGGCGCTCCCGCCCGAGGGTTCGGATCCCACATACAGACCGGTTCCCGCTCACTGGCTGAGCGAGGCGCAGGAGCAACACCGAGGGTTGCGATCCCGTTGCCGGTCCCCGGTCCAGTACGGGGGCAACACTGAGGGTTGCGATCCGTTGCCGGACACGGAAAAAGACAAAAGACAAAAAAAAAAAAAAAAAAAAAACTGTTAAAACAAGTGTCTGTCTTCAGTATTTCACTTTCCCTCCCCTCCCTCAAATGAAGAAAATTAAAACATTCTCTTTCATTTTAGGTTGCCTTCAACAAAAATCAGGCATGTTCTGTGAAAGTCAGCATGGCTCCCAAAGTTACCAGACTACTGTTTGCAAACCAAAATGAATTTTTGTTGTCTTTTTCCTGGGACTTTCCTTTAACTCTTTGGGGTTTTTTTTTTTTTTTTTTTTTTTACATTCACAAACTTGGGATTGTATAATCTTTTTAAAAAAAAATTTTTATTAGCATAGTTGCTAGCATCCAGGGATTTTTTGCTATTTAAAAGGTGGGGTTCTTGTCTGGTCCTAAACTATAGCTGCTTAACTTAGTAAAGGCTGGTGTTTGGCCAGGCCTGTGCCGAGGGCTCCTGCGGAGTGCTCTGCCCATTCCCCCTCACCTGCTGCCGGAAAGTCTCACTCACGAGGGTGCCCAGAGGTTGGCTGGAATGTAAATGTTAAGATAGAAATCCTTTCTGTTTGAAAGAAAACAAGAAGAAAAATTGTTGTGAAAGGCAATTTTCTAGCCATGTTCAATTAGTACAGAACTGTTACTACCAGGTTACTGAGGCAGTGGGGTTGGGGGTTGGGGATTGGGGGCAGGCTAGCATCCCAAGCAGGGTGTCAGGGGGAAAGCTCTGCAATTGGTGGCTTGTTTATGGTACGCTTATGAAAAGTGAACTCCCGTGGCAATCACAGCTGTTTGTGTTCAGTTATATCCCCAGTGCCAAGCACAGGGCCTGGCCTTCAATGAATATTTGTTTGACTGAAGAGTCATCTGTTAGCCTGGGAGTATTTATAGGCATAAATGTTAGTTATATGATTAACTAAGCCTGATCCTTTGTTATGAAATTAAAGAATGACATTTCAACATTCATGTGGAAATTCAAAGGCTTCATTTTCTTTCAACAAATTCACAAATTCATTCATACTTCCTCTATTCCTTTTACCCAAGAAATCATCCACTCCTGACTATCCTGTTTGTTTCCTACCCCGTCGTATGCAGTGGTGTGTGGAGTCAGCCTCACTTTCACCTTCCCCTACATCTGCTCATTTCCAAGGCCCAGTGGTACTTGACTGGGTCATGTCACTTCTGAACCTTCAGGGACAGGATTGCCACATTCCCCTCTCCCTGGAGTGAAGATGTGCTCCTGTGCCTATTCGGCTGCCCACCAAGGATGTAATCTGCAAAGAATGGGCAGGGGGTGGGGGTATATTTGGTATACATTTCTACATTAAAGTGCATTTACTAGAATTCTGTAAATGCAAATGTGCTTATAACTTTCTGCTTTAATCTTTCCAGTTACTGTTTGGTCTTTAGCCTTACATTTTCTTTCTCACTTCATTTCATGGAGTTCCTTGAGAAGACTTTAATAGTACAGTAAGAAGAATTTTCATTCATCTTGCAACTCTCCCCAACGAAGAAACTTAATGAAATATTTCCTAGCTTCTAGATATGAGATACAAAACTTGGGATCAGATGAAATCTTGATTCATTAACCAATTTAAGACCTGATTTCTAACTTTAGGAACTTTGGATTATGAACACTTGTATTTTATACCTGTGTCTAGTTAGTTTCAAGTGTCACCCATGTGCCAGACACTGAAATAGATGCAAATATAGGATTTGTAAGGTATGGGTGATGGTATACGAGTTGTCATCTTATTGGATTTCTTTGTCTACTCAAATAAATTAAATATATTGTTCAGAAAACTTTATACTGGCATCATTTAATTACATTGAAGCAGAGAAAGGAAGACATGCCCAGGGAGGGTTTCAAAGCAAATGTAGCATATACAGAGACATCAGCCTGTGGGCACCTCTTCAACAGAACTATAGACGAGCACAGGGATGTGCACAAAAGGATGTGCACAGCAGCATTGTTAACCAGCTATCAATAGAGGGAGGACTGGTTAAATAAAGTATAGCACATCCATACTACAGAGTATTATGCAACTGTTGGAAAGAATGAGGTAATGCTGCAATGCAGTATGTGGGGTTCCCCAGATCCCCCGCTTTCTTTCTGTGTCCAGATGGAAAATCACAGAGAGCCTTGACCCCTCTGTGACCCAGCCAGCTACAGGTTCCTCCCAGCAGGCTTGAAACAAAACCAGGTCTTTGAACATTCCCAGGTACTGAGACAGGTTTCTAGGTTGTTGACCACAATACTGAAAGATATGGCCCAAGCCCTGAGCTGAATCCCTTAAACCCTTATGTAAACTCCATACCATGACCCCCTCACTGCAGACATACCTCAGTATAACATCCCTTTTCTCTCACTGTCCATCATAAGGACTATGCAGTCCACTCTGTACGTAAGTTCCCCTAATAAATGCTTTGGACTGATCACCCTGGCGTTTAGTGCTTCTTTCTTTGGAATCTCAACCGGCCCCATCTCAGGGCAGTTTGGAGCATTCTCTTGCGGGAACTCCCCTGCTACTGCTTTTGGGACAATTCACAGCGGCAGGTTCAGCAGGACGAAACACAGTAATATGGAATGATCTCTAAGACATATTAAATAGAAAAGGAAAATGTTTAACAGTGCATAGCATGTTGTATTTTAAAATAAGAGAGGTCTGGAAAGTTGTGTGCTTTTCCCCAAGCTTTTTTGCTGTGTTACCTTTGTGAAAGGAATTGGGATAGAGAGGTCAATTACACAAAAAACTGGGGGGGGGGGGGGAAAAAA
>NW_007727185.1:76782-122318 GCF_000696425.1 Galeopterus variegatus
GGGGGAGGGAGGGAGGTTTCGATAATTGGCCACAATAATCAACCACATAAAAAAATAAAAACAATTTAAAAATCTCCAAGGGAAAAAAAATTAAAAATAAAAGTGTTAATCCATTGTAATAAATAAACAAACTAACTAACTAATTAATTAATTAATTAATTTAAAAGACTAGGTTGCAACCAAGAGAAAAAAAAATTAAAATTTATTTTGATGGAATTTAGCTAAGTATAAAAGGTTTGAAAAGTTATTAAAAATATTAAATTAGACAAAAACAAAAAATTGAAAGAATTTTAAAGGATATTTACTTACCGTTTCATTTTGAAGATGAGTGCATTAAAGATTGCCTGGGGCCATACAGCTGAGGAGATGTAGGGTAAAGGCTAGGTTTCATTCTTTCTTTATTACACCACAATTCTACAAAAAATAAAAATAAGAGACTGATTGACCAAACCTGAGTCCATATCAGCTAGGGAAATTGGAATATTTTGCTGTGATTCACCAGTGAGTCCTTCAGTCCATGAAAATCTTATCATGTTCCACTTGGCCGAGGAAATTAAAAAAAAAAAAAAAAAAAGGAATTTGGCTTTTCTATTTTGCATACTTCCATGTGAAAATTTTACAACAAACAAGCACGTGGGTATTTTTTAATTTTTTAATTAAAATTTTTAATTTCAAAATAATGAAGAGACAGGAACAATATAAATTCAAACCGCAAGATATCTGTGTCACATTTCCTGGAATATTTTGTAGCCTTCATTTTGTGGCTCCACCTCCAGGGGCACTTTCGAATGATCAAGGTCATGGGAAAAAGCCTAGTCAGTGGATTTCCTTCCTCACAGGGCCGGCTTAGTTTCATCGTGGAGTGCTTTGTCCTCATCCAGCAATACGATTTATTGTCAGCCTCTCCCTGGGATGCAATATGTGGTTCGCAGTTTCAAAAGAATTAGAGGAGAAAAATGGTGTTAGCATTATAGTAGCAAAGATAAGGCAGTTCTTTGGATTTAGCCTGTTCTTGCCAGGGAGCTCAGAGAACCTAAGGAGGAACAATTACATATTAAACTCAGCATAAAACACCTGAATTCTGGGAAATGACTAAAGTGTGTTGGTGACCAAAACTTCTGGAAAACTAGTTCTGCCAATTCAGAAAATGTTACTAACTTCTGGGCCGGCCCGGTGGCGCACTGGATAGTGCGCCGCTTGGGAAGCGCGGCGGCGCTCCCGTCCGAGGGTTCGGATCCCACATACGGACCGGCTCCTGCTCACTGGCTGAGTGAGGCGCGGGGGCAACACCGAGGCTTGCAATCCCGTTGCCGGTCCCCGGCCCGGTACGGGGGCAACACTGAGGGTTGTGATCCGTTGCCGGACACGGAAAAAAGACAAAAGACAAAAAAAAAAAAAAAAAAAGAAAATGTTACTAACTTCTGGGCCGGCCCGGTGGCGCACTGGATAGTGCGCCGCTTGGGAAGCGCGGCGGCGCTCCCGTCCGAGGGTTCGGATCCCACATACGGACCGGCTCCTGCTCACTGGCTGAGTGAGGCGCGGGGGCAACACCGAGGCTTGCAATCCCGTTGCCGGTCCCCGGCCCGGTACGGGGGCAACACTGAGGGTTGTGATCCGTTGCCGGACACGGAAAAAAGACAAAAGACAAAAAAAAAAAAAAAAAAAGAAAATGTTACTAACTTCTGGGCCGGCCCGGTGGCGCACTGGATAGTGCGCCGCTTGGGAAGCGCGGCGGCGCTCCCGTCCGAGGGTTCGGATCCCACATACGGACCGGCTCCTGCTCACTGGCTGAGTGAGGCGCGGGGGCAACACCGAGGCTTGCAATCCCGTTGCCGGTCCCCGGCCCGGTACGGGGGCAACACTGAGGGTTGTGATCCGTTGCCGGACACGGAAAAAAGACAAAAGACAAAAAAAAAAAAAAAAAAAGAAAATGTTACTAACTTCTGGGCCGGCCCGGTGGCGCACTGGATAGTGCGCCGCTTGGGAAGCGCGGCGGCGCTCCCGTCCGAGGGTTCGGATCCCACATACGGACCGGCTCCTGCTCACTGGCTGAGTGAGGCGCGGGGGCAACACCGAGGCTTGCAATCCCGTTGCCGGTCCCCGGCCCGGTACGGGGGCAACACTGAGGGTTGTGATCCGTTGCCGGACACGGAAAAAAGACAAAAGACAAAAAAAAAAAAAAAAAAAAAAAAAAAAAAAAAAAAAAAAAAAAAAAAGAAAATGTTACTAACTTCATAAAGTAATGGTAGAGATCTATAGACAGTTGAAGTTAAATCGCCAAGGTCAGAAAGGATTACATTTGAGAGTTTTAGGAGATTATGAAATGACTGTTACCCTAATGATTTGAAAGTTCCATTTTTACTAAAGTATTAATTACTTACCTATATGGCTTTAAAAACTAATATCCTACACGACCAGCGCCTCGGGGCCCTGCCTGGGGTCCTGGGGCATTGAGCTGGGGACTGGACCCCCCACACATCCAGGCACACCACCGGTGCCAAGGAGCATGCCAAAAACATCACCTCCATGTGGGTGGCCCACCACAGTAACCACAGCTGCTGTGAAAGTAGCTAGACGTCACAACCACCAGGCAGATGGTCCACCAGCCACTGGAGTGCATTGTCGCAAGGAGAGTCACCAACAGAGACAAAAGAAAAGAAGAGAATGTCTCTCTCCACAAAGCCCATTCTAAAGTGACAGAAGAAGCATCTGCTCTATGATAATATTGGGGGACCTGAACACACCTCTCAGCATTGGACAGATCATCTAGGCAACAAATCAACAGAGTAAACACTACTCTTTCAGAGGGAGAGAAGAAATCTAGGGTTATCGGTGGTGGGAGGGGGGAGGGAGAGGGGGATAGGGAGAGATTGGACAAGGGCCATAAACAAAAGGTATAATTTGTAACAATATACATACTAGTAATATTGATTTGATCGACATATGTCAACATTGAATCCCAAAAATATGTATGATTAATTATGATTCAATAAAAAAATAAAAAATAATATCCTAGGCAACAAAGGGTTAGAGCTCTTGGTTGGGCATATTCTGAATTTGATGAGGTAAGTAGAGCATTGCATTGGAGTGGAGGTGTTGCATTCTTTTTGATATTTTCTCTAATTGTTTTGACCTCTAAATTTTAAGTGTACAGTGATAGGAAATTAGCAGCAGAGATTGCCTTCTTTTCCGTTACCAGGTTAATTAGAAACCTACCTGCTCCGAAATGTCTACAACAGACAGTGGCCTTTTATTGAAATATATTCAAATTACAAAATGCTTTTTGTAATGCAAGCCTAAAAAATATTAATTTCTACTCATGTAGTACTCAGTGAAGTGAAAAAAAAAGTCCTTTAATGTTTTAATAAAAATCTTGATATAAGGTTATGATTCATTTCATAACTTTAAGAACTGGTTTTTGTTACTGCATTGTAGTCTGAATTATCTAAAATATTAAGAGCTACTATTATCTTCCAGAGACTTCTGCTTCTCAAACCCATGCTCTATGATATATGCACATTAGTAATGACCACACAACTATAAGCTGAGCATTTTGTGACATCTCTTTGGGAGGGTGGGCAATGACCTTACATGCTTTATTATTTTCTACTGAGTGTTAGAAAGACATGAGAATTCTTATTTCAGAACCATGTGTGATAGCCAGCACCCAAGATGGCCTCTAGCGATCCCTGCCTCCTGGTATCGTCCTCCCACAGTGTACCGGGGTTGGTTTGTGTGAGCTTAACAAGAGTGATGGTATGTCACTTCCAAAATAAAGCTATCAACAACTAGGACTTCCATTTTGGGCTCTCTCTTGGAACAGCACTCTGGGGGAAGCTGAGCTGTGTCATAAGCAGCGCTATGGAAAGACCCACATGACAAGGAACAAAAGCCTCCTGCAAACAACTATAGGAGTGAGATTGGAAGTGGATCTTCCAGCTACAGACAACAGCTGAGACTCCCTGAGCCAGAAGCACCCAGCAAAGTCACTCCCAGATTCCTTACCCTCAGAAATTGTGACATAATATTTGTTGTTTTAAGCAGTTAAGTTTTGGGGTGATTTGTTACAGAGCAATAGCTAATACACTATACTTTCCCATAGTTTGTTTTTCCCTCTGTATGCAGAATGTGAAAGACTGCCCGCACAGAGGACTTCTGCTTAGAAGCCACAGAAGAAAAGGGGGACTCTCTCAGAGTTCCACTACTGTTGTGCCTGTCTTATCTAAGAGCTGATGTCTTCAGAACCTTTCAGATAGTGATTTTTTTTTGCATTTGAAATCTTTATCAAAAGCAAGGTTTAAGCACTTCTAAGCACACACATTGGGGTTCCCCAGTAACCACTCTGGAACTTCGTGCGTCCTCCAGGGGCAAGGGTAAGGGGAAATTTGGGGTCAAATCCTCAAAGACTGCCTCTGCAGTAGTGGTAATGGCCTCACTCCACAGCTCCACCCTTCCCTTTTCCCTCTTCTCATGCTCCCTGGATTAAGAAAAGTTAGTGGCACCCACAGGATTCCTAAGGGGATACTCTGGGCTATTGCTGTTGACCACTGACCCTCACCCCCCAACCCTGGCTAGCATTCAACCCAGGGTGGTAGGTTAACCAGTTTTACAAACTACCATTTCCCCCATTTTTAAGAATAAGAAAAGGAGGAAAAAATTATGATTTTGTCGTTTTTACTTTGTGTTTACTTAGAATCCAGGGTTGACAGTAACCATCCTGGGAGTTGTTTATCCCGTCTCCATGGTAGATTCTATTATTGCTCTTGGTCAGCAAGTGATTCTAAGTTCTCTTAATAAGTACTCCTTAAAAATCTGAACTGGATCTCACTACATTAATTTAAACCTACTTTGAAACATTTCCCTCAGTAGAAATAGCCCCGGATTTTTCTTAGTGAAGAGATGTGTGATTGTACGAAGTTTAAAAAGTCATGTGCAATACTAAGCACCCTTATTTGCCCTGAACACCCCAAACAAATAACAAAAACATGTTCCCAAAAGAGCTTAAAAAACAACAAAAAGTTATGAGGTATTGGATAATTAGAAGTATTTTTCATTCAAAGACTTCCTCCCCCATATAAACTAATCCTCAAGTCACAGTTTCCATGAAGAGCAAGACCAGCTAATCTACCCTCACTTTCTAAAAAACATTTACAGTTCACAAAACAGGCAACACTCAACAGCTTCAGTGTGGTGCTATTTTCTATTTTTTTTTATTAATAAAGCTGCAGGTTTAAATCAGAGTCGCACCGTTTCAGAGTCAAAACCAAAGTCTCATTGGTCTTTTTTCATCGTTTGCAACCTGCAAAGATTTGATCAAGCCCTATCGGCCATTCAAAAGATCCCCGGTGCAGTGAGCGGGGGGGCTGGCGTCCTCCTGCTTGGAGAGGGTAGTCGGAGGGTCGTAGGCTTCGGCAGGGGGGGCCGCCTCCGTGCCGCCGCCATAGTGATGGCATAGGTAGCGGCCCGCCTGTATACTCTGCGCCACCACGTTGGTGCCGTGGCACGCCATCAGCAGCAAGTTTCGAGGCTGGACGCGGTAGGCAAAGCGCATGAAGGCCATCGAGTAGAAGATGAGCGCTGTCGTCATGCGACCACTGATGATGTCCGGTGATGCTTTCATGTCCTTAATGGCGGCCACCGGAAGACCCCAGTTGGCAACAGGACCCCAGAAGTGCGTGCTGGTCAGGTATTCCCGGAACTCCTTGGTCTTCACATAGTCTCTCGTCCTTCGCCAAAGTGCTACCACGCTGGCCATGATCGCCAAGCGGCAGGAGCGCCAGCGGACGAATGGCCAAATCCACGACGACTGGGACCCTAGAGTTCCAAACCCGTAGCCTCCTCTGTCCCAGCCTCGAGCCTTCGCATGACTGCCGTAAAGTGCGTCGGGCAGCACGTGCAGCTGTCGTCTGTGCCTGTGGGGGCTGGGGGTGTGGCCTCGCTCTCAGCTTGGCGTGACTGCCGTAAAGGGCATAGAGTGAGCATGCGTACATGTTTGCCTGTGTGTGTAAGCGGGCACGTGTGTGTCTGTCCATCTGGCAGAGGCGGAACCACATCCTGCCCCTCATCCTCACTGTGCTGTGGCCATCTCGTAGCACTCAGAGCTCCACGTGCCACCCAGGGAGGTGAGGGTCCCACAGCCTGCTTCTCCTGAGCTGCACAGGGGGCAACTTTGCCTGTTCTGTCTAGTCTATGGACATGTTGACTAGATGTTGACACAGAATTCCTCAACCAGGTACAGAATTTTAGTCCTTCCACAATTCTCCTGAGTGTTACTTGAAGACTTAGTAACATTTCACCCCTACATATCTTAGCATCAATCCCTTAAGAACAAGGGCATTCTCCTGCTTAACCACAATAATCCACTTAGATAATTAATATTTAGTACAGCATTATTATCTAATATGCAGTGCATTTTTAAATTTTATAACTCCATGGCTGCTTTTTTCTTTCTTGTTGGAGGGGAGAGATCCAATCAAAGAGCACATTTAGTTAACTCCCTAGATTAATCTCCGTTAATCTGGAAGAGTTCACCAGCTTTTTTTGTCTTTTGTGACATTGACATTTTTGAATAATCCAAGCCAATGGTTTTTCAGAATGTCCTTAATTTGGGTTTGTTTGACTGTTTCCTCACAATTACGTTTAAGTTAAACATTTTTTTGGCAAAACAACTACACAGGTGATGTTGTGTCCCTAGTGCATCACAGTGGAAGGCACATGAGGTCACTTTGTTCCATCATTGGTGATGTTAAGTTTGATCACTTGGTTAAGGAGTTGTCTTCCAGGTTTCTCCATTTTAAAGGTACCTTTCCCCTTCTCTAACCAACAAATAATCCAGGGGAAGTCGCTTCCAAATTGTGCGGGTATTTTATCCTCCAACATCCTTTCACCTAAAAGTTTTAATATCCATTGATGAAAATTCTTTAATGACGAAACCGGTGATTACTTTCCTAGTGTTTTCTACTTTTTCCAATAAAAATAGCAATTGTGGAAAAGTAATTGAATATGCATTGAAATACTAATACTTCATGTAGTGATTTACACAATCCCATTGTACCTTTAAAAATTAATATTTATTATCTGTGTTCATTTAATCCCAAATATTTTGCAAATATAGCTTTAAAATATAGTCATGCATCACATAACTTTTCGGTCAACGAGGGACCACATATATGATGGTGGTCCCATAAGATTATAATGGCTATACCATATAGCTTAGGCGACTAGTAGGCTATGCTACCTAGATTTGTGTAAGTGCACTCTATGATGTTCACACAACGACAAAATCACCTAACCATGCATTTCTCAGAACATATCCCCGTCATTAAGTGATACATGACTGTATATAGCCATTGTTGAAAAGGAAAGTGGCATAATTTTTAGATAATCTTTTTAAAATGCTGGGTTTCCAAATATGGATGACTGGTATACTGGTGTAAATAAGTTCTGTATAAGTTTGAATTAGTAAATCAGCAAGCACTGGCCAGCTGCCCCCCCAAAATAAAAATAAACAAATAAAAATAAATAAAATATCTGTATAAAAGTAAATAAATTAGCAACCATGTATTGAATGGCATTTTAGGCTTACACTGCCAGATGCTCCAACATTTTAAAAGAAATATAAGCTACCACTCCTTGTCCACAAGGAGATTTGAGTATTTGTAGATCATCCCACATAGGTTGTTACTTGGTTTTGATTACCTATTGCTGTGTGACAAATCACCCCAAAATTTAGTGGCTTAGAACAACAACAATCCATTATTTTACTCACAAATTTGCAATTGGTGCAGGACTCAATGGGGAAAGTTCATCTGCTCCATGCATTACCAGCTGGGGTGGTTCAGCTTGAGGATGGAGATTTCACTTTCAATGTGGCTCCCTCACATGGCTGGCAAGCTGATGCTGGTTGTTGGCTAGGAGCTCAACTGGGGCTGTTGGCCTGCGGGACCTCAGTTTCTCTCCACATGAGCCACTCCACAGGCTGCTTGGGCTTCCCTCACAGCATGGTGGCTAAGTTCCAAGAGCAAGTGTAAAAAGAGAATCAAGCAGAAGCATTTGTTTCAAGCCACTGCATTTGTGGTAATTTGTACACAGCAATAGAAAACTAATACAAGCTACATTGGTTTTTATAGACCTAGCCTCAAAAGTCACACAACATCACTTTCTCTATAGCCACAAGCCCACCCAAATTCACTGGGAGGGGACATAGACTCACCTCTCAAAGGCAGAAGTATCAAAGTCACACTTCTAGGAGAGCTTATAAGATGGGAAATATTGTTGTGGCCACCTTTGGAAAATACAATCTACCATATTGCTTAACTTGAAATCACATAATTATAGAACTTTGGAGTTAAAAGGATCTCACATATTATCTGTAAAATGAGGATGATAGTGGTACCTACCTCACAGCAGTATTGTCAGGTCTCAATGTGTTAATTCATGGGATGTGCTTACTATAGGGCCTGGTATATAGTTAGTGCTCAGTGAATTTTAGCTGTTATCATTATTGTCATACAATCCAACCCCCTTATTTTAGAAAGACGGCATGAGGCCTTAAGAGATTATGTCATTTGCCGTGGTGACACAGGATTAAGGTTTCCTGTTTCTCACATCAATCCTCTCTACAAATCACTGTAATTTATGATGTGTTTTTGTCTTTCCAACTATGTTGTAAGTTCCTTTAGGCCAGGGAACAAATCACCAAATGAAATATTCCTTCTCCCCACAAGCTTTTCTTATGCATTGACTGGATGTGGCCCAAAGTGAACAAGACAGAGTGTGACTGTTCGGAGGGGCATTTTACAGCTAGGGAATGGAGGTATAGACAATGTGTAAGGGACTTTCTTGGTAGATGCAGGGCTATACGTAGCTTTTGTACAAGATTTTTGCCTGGTAGATACTTGTTGGTTGTTACAGTCTCAGTGATTGGGCCAGCCCCATGCTAGAAATGGAGTGTAAGACGTTATAATGGAACTTGGCCAGCAGTTGAAAGGAGACATAGAAGTAAAAGAGTCTCCAAGGTAGATTGAGAACGATACAGGGCTAGGAATGAGCAAAGCTGTAGAGAATTTTACCTGAGGCAAAGGTGGTGACAAAACAATTTTAGGACTAGAGAACATCAGTAATGCTGTCCTGTGATCACCCCTCCCCACAGGTAAATTAGTGCTGCTGTATATTTCACCGTGTTTTAATAGATAAGACTAAACAGCTAAAGGTTTATCGTTATTTTGAAAGATATTTCTTTACCATTAATATTATTGAAAGTGGCATTTCTACTCTTTATGCTGCTTCTCAAACATAAAGCTGTCAGGGCCTACTGTGTGACTCGACCAACAGACACTAACATGAACATGGCTGGCAAGTTCACTATCATCTTTCAAAGGAAAATGATGAGAGAGGATAAGTAAATGCAAAGATAGATTCATACCTTTCCTACCTTGCCCCGGTCTTGAAAAGGTGCCATTGCACACTTTCTTCTGACCACGGTTCTTGGTGACAGGCCCTATGAAACTCTGCTTGATGTGAACAACCCTGGACTTACACAACTCTTTGGTGAATCCCAGTGCAGTGAACCAGATGTTGAATCTGTTTAATTGTTCTTTTTAACTTTTTATTTTGAAATAATTTGTAACTCACAGAATAGAGTAGTCTAAAACAGGAATAACAAAGCAAGAAATGTCAAAAAAAGCTCCCATATGCCCTTCGCTAGATTTACCAACTGGTGACATTTTGCCACATTCGCTTTACTTTTCTGTCTACCCAAAGGGTATTTCTCAAGAACTTCAGTGTGTATTTCCTAACCATGTAGACACTCACGGGCTTTCTTTTATGTTACCACAATACACCCATCGAAATCAAGACATTTAACATTGATGTGATACTGTAACCTACAATCCATATTCAAATCTTGCCAATTGTCCCAACAATGTCCTGTATAACAATTTTGTTTTTCTAGTCCAGGATCTAGACTGGGATTACACATGGCATTTAATTGTAATGTCTCTTTAGCCTCTTTTAATCTAGAAACAGTTCCTTTGCCTTTCTTTGGCATTCATGACCTTGACATTTTAGGAGTTCAAGCCTGTTATTAGATAGAATGTCCCTCAGTTTGGGTTTATTTGATGTTTCCTCGTGACTTTGTTTTTTTTTTTTTTTTTTTGGCAGCTGGCCGGTAAGGGGATCCAAACCATTGACTTTGGTGTTATCAGCACCACGCTCTTACCAAGTGAGCTAACCAGCCAGCCCTCATGACTACTTCTGTGGTCTGAATGTGTGTCTGTTTCCCCCACCCCAAATTCATATGTTAGAACTTGACTGCCAAGGCAATAGTCTTAAAAGGTAGAGCATTTTGAGAAGTGATTAAGTCATGAGGGCTCTGTCCTCATGAATGGGATTAGTGCCCTTATAAAAGAGGTTGAAAATAGAACTCTAGTCCCTTTTTTTTTCCCTTTCCAGCCCTTTTGCCATATGAGGACACAGCAAGAAGCCATCTTGGAAGCAGAGAACCTTCACCAGACGTCAAATGCTGGCACCTGATCTTGGACTTCCTAGCCTCCAGAACTGTGAGCAATAAATTACTGTTTATAAATTACCCAGTCTAAGGTGTTTTTGTTTTTGTTTTTGTTTTTGTTTTTTTGGTGGCTGGCCAGTATGGGGATCTGAACCCATGACCTTGGTGTTATAAGGTAAGGTATTTTGTTATGGCAGCCTGAACAAACAAAGACAGCTACCTTCGGGGTTTTGATTTGGGGCAGGAACAGCACGGAAGTGGTGTGTGTTGGCAATGCATCACATGGGGAGGCATGCATGTCTGTCTGGTCATTAGTGATGGTAAGGTAGTGCTCGCCAGTTCTCTCCACTGTAAAGTCTTCTGTAATTAATAAGTAATTTGTGGGGAGATACTTTGAGACTATGTAAATATCTATTTCCTCATCAAATATTTATCCCACTAGTTTTAGTATCCATTGATGATTCTTGCCTGAATCAAATATTACTATAATGATTGAAACATTTTATTTTTTAAATGATTTTGTCTTGTGGTTTAAAGCAATAAAAATCAGAAATATATTTCATTAAATTTGCCCTGGAATACTGGCCAACATTTACAAAAACATATAACTGTACCCGAATTATGGCTATGAAAATGGAACACTTAAGATTTGAGTATTTTATGAAGCTCTTTTTTGTTTGTTTTGCCATATCCTGTGCTGATTTCCTTGGAATATTTGCTATTCAGTTCTACTAAAGGGAATAAATAGCGTTGTGCCTCAAGAGAAGCTGGATGAATAAAACAATAGATGGGTATATTGGCCCTGCTATTTTCAGATACTGCTGAAGGTAATTTTAGAGCCATCTGTGGCCCTGGTTCTAATCTTTTGCCTTCGTCGCTGTTTTACTCATGTGAATCCAGTGGCTGAAGGCTGGGTGGGTTATCAAGCATCTGCCAGTAGCTACGAGAATGTTAGTGTCTTTTACTTCAGTTTCTCTAGCTATAAAATGCCCCTTGTGCTGCGGTCCGGTCTGGGTCCCTCAGTGCAATGAAGTGGCAAAGGGAATTGGTTGTGCTCAGCCCCCTTGAGCCCCTGCTCCCCCCTAGTCTTTTGTTTCTCCTCTCTGCTTTACCATGTGTATTCAGACGACTGACCTGACCCCTCAGGTCAGCAGTGAAACAAGCAGAAAGCTGCAACGTCTCCCTCCACCCGCTCTCCTGCCACCGCTTCATTTGGAGGATCCTGTTGTCGGGGATGTAAAACTTTACCTCTGCCCTCTTAGCGTCTCAGCTGGGCCTGAGAAATAAATTAACGTAAGATAGATTAGCAGGAGAAAAATGTACAAATTTAATATGTTTTACATAACATGGGAACCTCATAAGGAAATAAAGACCCGAGGAACTAGCAAAGCCTGCATGCTTTTGTATTAGGTTGAACAAAGAAAGGCTATTGCAGAAAAGTAGCTAAATTATGTGTGGAGGCTAAAGGAAGGTGAGAGTTATTTTAACAAGGTCTGTTCCTGCAGAATTCTCTCGGCTGCAACTCCCCATCAAAGAATGTTTCTTTCTTCTAGTACAGTGACGGCATCTTTCCCATGGGGGGTTTTATCTCCCGTTTTCAGGAAGAAAAGGGGAAGATTAGAATGCCTTTCTTACATCTGCTGTTTCTCAAGTGTCTTTAGCTTGAAATAATCCTTATGTCAAAGAGGCATATTTTGGGGTGGCAGATTCTGCCACCCTGTTCTGTCATAGGAAATCGTTCAGTGCCTACTCCTAATACCTAGTCTTTGCACCAGAAATGAAAACTTTTTAAAAGTTTTTAGTGAGAGGATCATCCAATATTTTAAATCTTAGAGAAATATATAAAAACATAGAAATCTGATTTTTTACACTTTTTGTTTTGAAAATATTTCACACTTACAAAAAAGTTGTGAGCATAGTACAGAGAACTCTCATATACCCTTTTCTCAGACACCAATGTCAGGCTTCTATCAGGGAAGCAGAGCCACTGAGTGATGAGGGACTCATTACAGGGACTAGACCGAACAGAGTTGTGGAAGGAGCTGGGGCGGTGATGGTGTCTGAAAGCGGGACCTGGACGACCAGAGGTGGCAACAAGCCGAGTGGGGCCTGAGGTTCTGAAAGGAGGCTGCTGGGAAGGTCTGAGGGGCTGGTGATGGGCCTGTTGGTCAAGGAGGAGCGTGAGAACAAGCTGGAACCTGCTGACACTTCTGCACCTGTTTTCTGCCTTCGGCCATGACGACCCTCTGACAGTCACGCTTCACTTCTGTACGCCAACTCTCTCACAGCTGTCTCTGGAACCACACTGGGAAGAGGATTCTGGGAAACATGGTTCCAGCTTAACCAAGCTGACACAGTACAAGCCGCAACAACCAGTTTTAAACTTTGCCATGTTTATTTTTTCATTCTCTTTATTGGGGCATATGTGTGTGTGTGTGCAAACACACATTACTGTTTATTTTATGTGAACCATTTGAGAGTAGGTTCCAGACACCATTCTGCTTTACTCCTTAATACTTCAATGTGTATTTCCTAAGAACAAACATATCATCTGATGTAATTATAGTAGTTATCAAATTCAGGAAATGTAACATTGATTTAATGCTTTAATCTATAGTCCATATTCCAATTTTGTCAATTGTCCCAATGTCCTTTATAGCATTTTTTTTCTTCAGGACAAGACCTAGTCCAGAATAATGCAGGGCATTTAGTAGTCCCCTTTAATCTGGAATAATTCCTCAGCTTTTCTTTGTTTTTTGTGACATTGGCATTTTTGAAGAATACAAGCCAGTCGTTTTACAGAATGTTCCTCAATTGGGGTTCGCCCAATGTTTCCTGACGATTAGACTCAGGTTATATGTATCAGCCAAAACACCAGAAGTGCACTTCTATCTGCCCCCCATCAGTAATGTAAATTTTGATCACCCAGTCAAGGCATTGTCTAGTTTCTCCACTGTATGGTTACAGCTTAACCCTTTGTAGCTCATAAGTGATCAGTAGGTAGGTACTTTATTTATTTTTGGAAGCTGGCCAGTATGGGGATCCCAACTCTTGACCTTGGTGTTATAACACCGTGCACTAACCAACTGAGCCAAACGTGTTAGTTTAAGAGTATGTAAATATCCCGCTCTTTATCAGACTTTCTCTCCCATATATTTAGCATTCATCAATGATTCTTGTCCAAATCAATATTTACTGTGATGGATTGAAAGTGACAGTTTTCCATCTCCACTGATTCTTCCATATTTTCAAGGGCACTTCAAAAAGTTTGTGGAAAAGTGGAATTAAAAGATAATATGAATCTTTCCATGAACATTTTGAAGACTCTTTATATATCAGTCAGCGTTCTACTGCAAGTGAGGCCCTCCCCACTATTCTAACAGTGTTAAGAGGGCGAGAAATCCAGTTATGGTATTTGAAAGGTGGGGCCTTTGAGAGGTGATTGACTCAGGACTGTGCCCTCATGAATGGATTGATCTGTTCATGGAGTCATGTGTTGTCCTGCGTGTGGTTCTGATGGCTTTTTAAGAAGAGCAAATGAGGGCCGGCCCGGTGGTGCACTGGATAGTGCGCCGCTTGGGAAGCGTGGCGGCGCTCCCGCCCGAGGGTTCGGATCCCACGTACGGACCGGTTCCCGCTCACTGGCTGAGCGAGGCGCGGGAGCAGCACCGAGGGTTGCGGTCCCGTTGCCGGTCCCCGGTCCGGTATGGGGGCGACACTGAGGGTTGCGATCTGTTGCCGGACACGGAAAAACACAAAAGACAAATAAAATAAAATTAAATTAAATTAAAAAAAAAAAAAGAAGAGCAAATGAGAAGATTAGCTCTCTTTTGCTCATGCCATTTCTCACCATGTAATACCTTGGTCGCCACGGGACTCTGTGGAGAGTTCCCACCCACAAGAAGGCCCTCACCAGATGCACGCCCTGGACTGTGGACTTTCCAGCCTCCAAAACTGTAAGAAATAAATTTCATTTCTTTATAAATTACCAAGTTTCAAGTATTCTGTTATAAGCAACAGAAACAAACTAATACACTTCTCTCCACATTTTGTTACTTACCTATTTATTATCAATATGGTCTCATGGATTCTTATTTTATTCAGTGGGTTATTGATGGAGTTTGGATGTGTTGTCCCCTCCCAAACTCATGTGGGAATTTGATCTCCAATGTGGCAGTGTGGGAAACTGATTGAGTCATGGGGGTGGATCCCTCATGAATGGATTAATGCTCTCCCTGGGAAAGGAGGGGTAGTGAGTGAGTTCTTGCTCTATTAGTTCCTGTGAGAGCTGATTGTTTAAAAAGGACCCTGGCATGTGCTCTCTCCCCCTCCCCCTTCCTCTCCCTCTCTTCAGAAACAGTATGCTCATTGAAAGAAGTCAGGCACAAGAGACTACATACTTTAGGATTCCATTTATATAAAATGTAAAGAAAAAGTGAATCTACAGAGGCAAAGAGTGGTTGTCTGGGGCAGGGGGTCAAAGTGGAAAAAGGGATTAAGAGTAAATGTTCCTGAGGGATCTTATTGGGATGATGAAAATGTTCTAAACTGATTTATGGTGACTCTACAAAACTTGGTAAATTCACTAAAGCATCACTGAGTTGTACACTTGAAATAAATAAGTTATATAATATGTAAAATATGCCTCAATAAAGTTACAGATTTTAAAAAAATTTTAGATAGTCAAATTTATCAACATTTTCTTTTTTGCATCTGGATTTTGAGTCAAGTTAGAAAAGCTCTTCCTACACTCAGACTATGAAATAATTCACCGTTTTCTTCTGGTGCTTGTATGGTTTCTTTCTTTTGTGAAAATTTAGATCTCTTATCCATTTAGAGTTTATTCTTGTGTATGCTGGGAGCTATGGACATAGTTTAATCTCTTTTCAAGTGGGTATCCTGTTGTCCCACCATCATTTATTAAAAAGTCCACCTTTGGTCTTCTCTTGCATATTTTCCATTTCAACCACTTTTTCTCTGACCCTTTTTACTTATCTGCTTTTCATTTTCTTGGTTTCTTCCCATCTTTACTCAATGTCATTTATCAAATTTTAATTTGAATCTCTTCTGTGGATAGCTTGTGATTTATCCATTTCTGAGATGGTTGTCTTTTACTGACTATAATTTCTTTCCTGAGTTCAATCAACTCTTGTACATTCCTGTTTTTTGTCCATTTCCATTCTTAGTTTTTACAGATCTGATTTTAGGATTTTTATATTTAAAAACATGTTTGAGTTTTTTTTGTGCTTCGTGGTTGCCTTTTATGGGGAGAATGTTCATCAGCTGATTGTTATTTTCTGTTCTCTCCCTAAAGGCATTTTGTGGACAGAGTTCCCAGTTCAATAAATTGCACCCTCTTCTTCCTCTCAAAGAGGAAATAGGGTTGGTCCCAGAAAAAGTCGGTGGAGTGGAAAGACAAGCAGGGGATCGACTGGGGAAGTCTTTTATTTTTAATTTCAAATCCATGGTGGATCAGTATTTTTGAAAAGTACAATAAAATGAATTAGTATGAAAATGAAATTTTAAAAATAAAATAAAAATGCAAGCCCAATTGTCTTATTATATTTGACAGATAAAACTGTATTTTAAATATATAATCAGAAGAAACACAAGAAAAAAAAAACTGTACAGTCTTTAAAATTGTATATAGGCAATTAATAATCACTATTCATCACTTTGTCATTCCACAAATGTACCTAAATAAAGTTATGAGTCAAAGCAATTTCCCCATATTAAATGCCTATCTGCACACTTTGAACAAAACTATGTATATCAATAAAGTTTTTAATGTGACAGATAAGCTTGGTTGCTTGTTAACCTAATGTACTTTGGATTGTTGACAATGCTACATGCAGGGGATGATATATAGCTAAAGTATACCTGTGTTTTGTCTTAATAACATTTATAGTAGAGAAACTAATCTCACAGAGGTTTGTTGACAGGAATGGAAGGAGATACTTTATAAAGTAATTCCCCCAGCTCAGGATATTCATTTTTAATTTTCATCCAAAATAAAAGCAAGTGATGATTTATTCCCAAAATATGTCTTCAAAACTTATCCAGTTCCAACAATTTATGATGTAAAAGTTAAATATAAATTCTGGATTTTATATATTTGTGGGTAACAGTTGGCAAACTAACCTGAAAATCTCTCCCATTATGACAGGGGTTTGTTGTGCGTGACTAGGTTGCAGGTTGTTCCCTACATGACTCACCATGCAAGCTTTACAACACCCAAACTGGTCTGTACCTTGTTTGACAAGATGAGTCTGTTGATGTGTTTAGATATCATGAAATGTCTAATTGCTATAAAAATTTCTCAACACTGATCTCAGTCTTTGTACTTATCACATGGCAGACTGGTAACAGTCCACAGATTGACACCAGTCCGCACACCACACTGGCAAACTATTGGAAGTCTCCTCCTATTCTCAGGGCTGGAGGGGTTCCTGTGATGAGTGAAGAACCAGCTGAGGTGTTCGCTGAAGGGAAAGGTAACGTTGAAGGAGCAGTAGACAAAAAAGTCATAATATTTAACCATGACCTTGTTATTTTTTGAAGTGACAAAAAGAAGAACATCTACCCTTAAGTCCTTCCTTATTTTGTCATGTATATGTTTATATATTCCAACTGATACCACTTTTCTTTCCTACCCAAACCCCCCATCTTTCTCCCCATCACATTAAGGTAGGCTAGTGGTTAACTTGAAGGTTTAGTCTGTAAATATCACGTGGTGCCAGAAAAGTAAGCAAGTGCTAAAAAAAAGATGCAAGCTGGCCGGTTAGCTCGGTTGGTGAGAGTAGATTGTTATAACACCAAGGTCAAGGGTTCAGATCCCCTCACTGGCCAGCTGCCCAAAAAAAAAAAAAAAGAGATATTACAAAAGGACACAGGAGCCAACTTAAAGGAGCTCCCAATAGCCAAACTGAGACAATTGACCAACAAAGTAAATGACAGTAATGGATCATAATGCCGAGAATAAAACAAATATCCATGAGTTCATGCTGATATAAGTAATGGAATAAACAAATTAACGGGGAAGAAGGGAAAGCTCTTCCGTAGAGTGGAATTCCAATTAATAAATACAAGGAATGATGGAGCTAGAAAATCATCATTTGGCGAACACCACAGTCATAATTGTGTCAGGCAAGAATCATCAATGAATGCTGAAATTAATGGCTGGAAGTAGGATAAAAAATGGGATAGAAACATAGTCTTAAAGTGCCTAATTACAAAAGAAAAAACTAACTTTGTGAGGGAGAAACCTGGCAGATACCACCTTAACCAGAGTCGACATCACCAAAAATGAGACATACCGACATCACCTGCCTCCTGATAAGGATGCACCGAGGTGGGCATGCCACCACTTCAGTGGTGTCCTTTCCGAAAATGCATAACCTGAATTTAATCATGAGCAAACATCAAACTAAAATCAAGGGATATTCTATAAAACAACTGGCCAATACTCTTCAAAAGTGAACTATCCCAGATTAAAGGAGACTAAGAACACATGACAACAAATACAATGTGTGCTCCTGGATTGGATCCTGGTCCAGTAAAAGGACATTAGCAGGACAACTGACATTTAACTGGTTTGTTTCTACTGCTTGCAAGCAAGAAACTGGCTTGTACACATTGATGACACAATGTTGGATCCAAGCAGAGTTTCTTGAATTTTGTAGCTATTATAGTTTGTATTTGTTAAAGCATTTACAAACCTTAGAGCATGTTCCCCCACTGAATGCTAATTTTCCCAAACCTGGGGGTATCACCATCCCCATTATATTGATAAAGAATTCGGATTCAGAGATTTTCCCCAGTTGTTCTGCTAGTGAGTGGTGAAACAGTGAGCTGAATCCATCCGTATGACTCGATGCGTTTTCATCACACTGCTTCTTACTAATGGTCTTCTCTGATGACTATTTTCCCAAGAAACTACTGCACATTCAGTCATTCTGTCAAGAAAAGGCTAGAAACTTCACCTAAGTACAAGGTTAGAAGGCTTGATGCCCCTGCACAACTCAGTAGGCATGGTCATTGACCCCAGTTCCTACATTGGAAATTGTTGGTTTAATTGTTCATTAAAAAGTTTATGGCTTCCATACTATGTGGTATCAATGAAAATGGATTCAGATTATCATTCCTTCAAAAAAGACACAGCCAAAGAAAATAAAAATGGATTTTATATTATTCCTAACAGAATTAGGCCATAAACTATCTACCACATGCAAAATCTCAAGGTATTTTATAAACCTGGAATAGTCTACCAATTAAATGGGAAGTGATTGGGTTTTCTCTTTCAATGGTGGTGGAATAGTCGGCCATGAGTCTGCCTTTCTTGCCTCTCGCACAAATCTCAACACTGTGATTTATGTTCCTGAACAAATTAGACTTAATTTAAGAGCAAATCATCAGCAACAGGTATAATAATCTTGGCAGAACATTTATTTTAACTAATTGCTTTCTGCCTAACATAGATAGAAGGATGCTGATGCCATTTACCCTATAAGGATTAGTGCTGTCATGTAATTAATTTTTTTCTTCCCCTAGAACTTAAAGTCTCATCAGTTTTAAATTACAAAGGCATTGTTTTACTTCATATTTAATCATAACTGGGCTGGCCGGTTAGCTCAGTTGGTTAGAGTGTGCTGATAACACCAAAGTCCAGAGTTCAATCCCTGTACCAGCCAGCTGCCAATAAAACAAAACAAAAAACATATTTAATCATAACAATCTAACTTCTATGGCAATGTCTACATAAGAAAGTTGTGAAAGAAAAACAGATTCTAATCACTCTGCAGCATTATAGATTCCTATCCCCTAAACACAGGACTATTGGGATCAGAGTGGGAACGGTTTTGGGGCTAGGCAGTGAAAAACCCTTACCCCCATAAATTTAGCAGAGAGGTAAGGGTGGAGAATACCTGAGTAACATTAGAACAATGTAGTTCTCTTTTCCCCGTGAAGTTGAGTATCACCTTCATTATTATTTATACCTCAATGATAGGAAAAAAAACAAAAATTTCCTCCACTCTGTGGAGGTTTAACACTGTAACTGTCAAAGGTGTCTTGCAATGAATGGTAGAAAATGCAACTAAATAGATCCCATCTTCTCAAACCTGCCAAACTCAATGTTATCTACAAATGACGTGATGATCCTTCCAAAGAAGAGGCAGACACACCTAATACAGCTAAACCCAAGGAGGGTTCCCAGTGGCAGGGCTGCAAAGCTCATACTAAAATAATTTGCTACACAGTCATGAAATTTAAAATTCTAATATATGTTTTTTAAGAAATAAAATTGTTTTAAGGTTTTAAAACTTAAGGTTTTAACCCTTCCCCTCTCCCCCCTATTTTTGGTGGCTGGCCAGTACAGGGATCCAAACCCTTGACCTAGGTATTCTAAGCACCACGCTCTAACCAACTGAGCTAACCAGCCAGCCCTTGAGCCTCTACCTTAGACAGTTCTTCATATTCTAACCAATTTGTTGCTTATTCATCTTTAAAAATGCTATAGAGGGGCTGGCTGGTTAGCTCGACTGGTTAGAGAGCGGCCTTATCACACCAGGGTCAAGGGTTCAGATGTCCAAACCAGCCAGCCACCATAAAAAAAAAAACAGCTATAGGAAAACTTAAGCCTTTCCTACATAAAGTCACGTGTCAATTTATCATACGAGGGTACTTAAAATAAAATGAAAAGATAATATGAATCTTTTCATGAACTTTTTGAAGACCCTTTGTATGTTGTATATAAATTCAATAACAAGAATGGTAATTAAGATGCTTTCCTTATATTGGTACTGAATCTCAGTAGGCAGTGAGAATAAACAAATGTAAAAAAACAGCATGAAACCATTTGTATAACAAAACAGCCAATTCTGGTTAAATAAAAGCCTGTTTAGTTAGGTTTTTATGATAAAAAGTAAATTTAGTATTGCAATGACACAAATTTGGAATCATTATTAACTTTATTTGTCACTTGTTATAGACGCTGGTCCACTTCCACATGAAAAGGAGAAATCATCCATTTCCACTTAACATTCTATAGAATGAAGTTTTACCACAAACCATAGTAATTTACACAGGGGGAAGAGTTACTGAAATAAAAATATTTTATATTCATGCCTCAGGATGTCCCCCAAAGATTTGTTTTTGTGTGTATAATTACAAGCATCCATACTCCACAAAGGTAGTTTCTTCTTAGAGATCAATGTAGTACTTTTAATACCCATAACTAGACCATACGGATCACCAAACTTACAGAAGAGTTTTAAAAAACAGCTATCCTGTGTCAATCAAATACAGGGCCCAAACTAAGTGATTATATAAGCACGTCCATATTTTAGGGCTGCTCTAAGTTAAAAACCTTTTCTCTTGTTTCAGAGATATTTCTATCAAATTAAGACATTTACAAATGGTCCATAGTATACAACAGTCCAAATATGACTTTCACCTATCCTGTGTAAGGAAGTTAAGCATTCATAAATTTCTCTAATAAATGCAGTGCATTTTACCAACATAAATAACACAAGCTATTCTAAGTGTTTTACATTTCTTTCAGTGCATAGTTCCAAATTTATTAAGTAGAATGAAATTATGTTATTAAACGGCTATGTCATAGTATCCGAGCATATTATAGAATCTACATCACAGTTCAATTTACGTCAATACTATATAATTCACTCTAAAAAAAAAAAAAAACACAGGCACACACAAAATGGAGAACAAAATTTCCTTTTTTTATATATAAATTTAAAGTACATTATCTACTTTAAACCACACTAAAAGATATATTTTAACAAAACAGCCAATTTCCAAAACTTTTTCCTAAGTCTGGCATAAGGAAAGTTCAATCCATTCGAATCTTCTGGTTTGTCATCCTATAAATGATGCTATCATATCCAGGATCCATGTTCCAAATATTGTAAGAGGTGACAATCACAGCCAAGGCCAAGCTGATCATTATCCAAAGTACCATGTTGAAAACCACAGGATATTCAAAATTATACTTATATGCAAGGTTGTAGGGACTTGCTGGGTTCTTCTACAATGAAGAAAAGGAAAATCAAGAGGGAAGAATTTTAAGATAGGAAATTATCCCAATTCGGTGGCTATGATTAATTTGTCTAACAAACATCTATTTGAAGTGGCATAAGAGCTACTTATACTGGGAGGAACAAGAAGGGGAGCCTTCATGGAGAAGATACTTGCACTGTTGAGGGAAATATAAGCCGTCCAACTGCTTGAGAAAATTTGGCAATACCTAATGAAGTGGAACATGCACATATCCTGTGATCCATAAGTCCATGCCCTAGGGAAAATTGCTATATGGTGTACCAAGAGACACGTACAGGCATATCATCAACAGAGTGGACAATTACAGCATATTCACACAACGGAAAATATAGCAGTAAAATGACTGAACGTCAGCTACATTCATCAGCCTGAATGACTCTTACAAACAACACTGAGCAAAGAACACAGAAAAATACATACGGTATGATCCCATTTACATAAAATTCTAATACAGGCAAAACCAAACAATGCTGTTTAAGAATAAATACAGGGTTGGCCCTCTAGCTCAGTTGGTTAGAGCGTGGGGCTGATAACACCAAGGTCAAGGGTTCGGATTCCTGTACTGGCCAGATGCCAAAGGAAAAAAATATATATATATACAAATGCAGTCAAACCGTTAAGGAAAAGCAAGGGCATGATTAACATTATATTCAGGATAGAAATTACTTCTGGATGGAGGAGGGTAGAGGGATAAGATAGGGGAGCTTCAAAGGAACAAGTATTCCCTTAAGTTATACAGTATTATTTTTATTATTTAAATAACTAGTACTAAATATGTTATATACTTATGTGTATATGATACACTTAAAAAATTTTTTTTTATTTGAAGAGGAAGATAAATGATATTTCAACCACATCTTAGATCTTGAAGTTGGATCTGCCAGGCCTTGCTCGGGAGTGGGAGTGGGGATTGAATCCAGGCCTGTGCAAAGGCATTGTTTGAGAAATTGAATTCATTCTGGCAAAGGCACGGTTTGGGAAACTTCATTCATTCTAGCTAGAGAATTTGAAAAGTAGGAAAATAGCAGGAGATGAAGCTTGAAGCAGGGAAGCGATGGAGAATCTGGGCTTAAGCCTCTGGGCAGTGACAAGCCATTGACAAGTTTCAGGCAGGAAGTGAGTGACCTGATCAGGTTTGTCTTGAAAATATAACTTTGATGACAATGTGTAAGATGGATTTGGAAAGGGCCAGCTGGGAAACAGGGAGACAGACAACTTGGGAAGTGGCAGCTTAGTGAAGTGGGAGAAACGAGGGCACAGTGCCTGGCGTGAGGATGGAGAGGAGAATAAGTGAGCTCTACCTGTGCTTACGGCCCCAACACCTGGCACATCGTGAGCACTCAGTGAACGTTTCCTTAGACTCGACTCTCTCCCTAAACTAATGGAAGGTAGTGATTTCAACTGGAGGAAAGGATGGGTACAGACACGTGCGTTTACCTGAGGGAAGGGAGCTTAGAGATGAGGCAAATGTTAAAGGATTTCACACCCTCGAAGACCTCACCTCTTTCTTTCTTTCTTTCTTTTTTGGTAAACATGTTCTTTTCCCCACCCATTTTAAGTGTACAATTCAATGAATTTTAGTACATTTACAGTTACGTAGTCATTGCCAGAATCTAATTTTAGAAAATACCCCGAAAGAAACCTCATGCTGAGGCCTCTTTTTCTCTGTGAAGTAGGTGAGACCATCAGGACAGTGTTGAGGGGGCAGATGCTGGATAAGGGCGAGTGATGAAAGTTGGCAATGGGTAGTGAATTAGAGGCTGAAATGGTATTCCAAGGAATGTTTGGTAGCAACATTCCATCACAAAGTGTTCATTTTGGTTATCATGTTTCACAAAAAAGAAATCTTAAGATTTTGGACTGCACAGGTAAAGTGTTAATTTACTATCTTGTAGGTAAAGAAAATCCAATGACATCACCTGATTGTTGCCCCTCACCACACATAAAATAATCTGAGGAACTGCTTTCTAATAAACTCAACTTATCCATTAAAGCAGCTGTTTCACAAATTCAACCTAATGCCTTAGAAAAGACAAAATAATTCAGCTCTGCAAAACTGATTTGCTAAAGAAACTCCCAAAACAAACTGGGATCTTCTTCAGACTGGTACACTTCTCTCTGGAGTCACTTCATGTAAAATAAGCAGGCCTAATATGGCAATGTCGAATGAATCTAGTATTTAAAAGTTTTCCCACTAAACTCAAATCTACTTTTAAAAAAAGTTCTTCTGGGCCGGCCTGTGGCTCACTCGGGAGAGTGTGGTGCTGATAATACCAAGGCCACGGGTTCAGATCCCACACAGGGATGGCCGGTTGGCTCACTGGGTGAGCGTTGTCAACACTAAGTCAAGGGTTAAGATCCCCTTACCGGTCATCTTTTAAAAAAAAAAAAAAAAAAAAGTTCTTCTTTCTTGTTTGACTCGTTTTATTTCTTTAAACACACATACCTATGGGTTCCGAACCCGTGGCCTTGGTGTTATCAGCACCACACTCTACCGAGTGAGCCACGGGCCAGCCCAAGAAATTTATGTTTTAACTGAAATTGTTTTTCAGATTTACTGACTGATCATTCATGTCACCCATAGGTGATACAGGATTTAGTTTTTGGTTTTAATTTTTGGTGGCTGGCTGGTCTGGAGATCTGAACCCTTGACCTTGGTGTTACCAATACTGGGCTCTAACCAAGTGAGTAATTGGCCAGCCCAAGATTTAGCTTTTTAAAAAGTTGATTTTCAGTTTTAAAGAAGGATCTAAAAATGTACTCACCTCTTGCTTTGCCTCAAGGATAGTCCTTGTCTTCCTCACAAGGGATGTGTCGAATGACTTGACAGTCACTAATTCTACCACTGCATTCCCACCATAAAGATTATACATGTCATCTGCAAACTGAAAGTTATTAACATTATTATGAATCTCAAATGCACATTTTTTCATTTATTTTTTAAATTGACAACTAAAACTGTATATATTTATCATGTACAACATACAATTTTGAAATATGTATATGATGTGGAATGGCTAAATTGAGCTAATTAACATACTTTTTTTTTTTTTGTGACAAGTCAAATACATACTTATTATTTGTAAAGCTTCTGTGCAGCTACAAGAACAACATACACTTACCTACTGGCTCATGAAATGTACTATATCTTAAAATAGACTAGTCTTAAAGGTTTTGATTATTTAAAAATATTCAGAAAAGTGTTAAGCTTTAACATATATTCAAATATTCAAAATAAAATTAGTTTAAGAAGATACTGAATCAATTGGCACATAAATTAGGGGAAGGGAAGTAGCAAAAGAGAAATGAAATCTTCCTCAGTGGTCTCCTGGTTAATCACAAATACCTACAAGGATTTAAATATGAAGCCTCATGGAAGACTTACAGGCGATCAGCTTCAAGGCAGAGACTAGCATTTATTATGCATCTACTAAATGTGTGATACTGTGCTAGGTGTTCTAATTCGACTATCTCACAGTGTTTAATGGGTACAGAGTTTCAGTGTGGGAAGATGAAAAAGTTCTGTAGATAGACGGTGGTGATGGCTGTATAATAGTGTGAATGTACTTAATGCCACTAAGCTGTACACTTACAAATGGTTAAAATGGTAAATTTTATGCTGTATATATTTTACCACAAGAATTAAAAAAAAAGGTATTGTGCTACAGTTATGGATCATTTCGTAATGCTGCCCCTTCCAGAATTAGGAAGAGATATCCCAATATATACCTTTGACGCTACTCCATCCTTGGCCATTCTAATTAGAGGGCCCCCAAAGAAAGCAACTAAGACTTCAATCAACAGTGTTTCACAAAGCAGGAGACACTTATACCCCAACCTCTCACACCACATTGATATTTACCTTTTGCAGAGCATCAACAAGGATCTTAGAAGCATCTCTGAATTGTTCAGAGTCTTCCCCATAACGTTTCCCAATTTCATCTAAACCTGCCAGCTCCAGTGAATATAAATCAGGAGAATGATCCTTGGCTAGATGCTTATGACGAGACAACTTAGGAGAACAAACAAAAAAGGCAGTGGATAAAGATGTCAAACACAGCCACTTGACGTTTTATGCCAACTAAACCAGGCTAACCAGAACGACGCCAGTGTGCCACAACATACAAATAGTAGTTTGAAAGTGGTGGCAGACAGAGATGGTTTAAATGGGAGTTTCTGCTAAAACAACCCCAACACGAATCTCATTTTTAGGAGCAGTTACAGGGCTCCCTGAGCATTTAGTAAAAGCTATTTTAAAAAATTCCTTAGTTTTAAAAACTCCGATATGGGCCAGGATATAAAAGAACAGATGGTTGGACCAGTTGGATCCCAGGGACACATGAGCCTTTGGTGGTCAGAGAACAGACACCTCCCACATGCCCTCCCAGACCTCCTCACAGGCCCCCAGCACTACACTTCCAGACTTCCTGAACCAACACCACTGAAAAAGTGTGGGAAACAACTTCAAAAGATAGCAAACACGGAAGAATTTTTATTTCAGTCACAAGGATGATTTTTAAAAAATCATTCACCAAAAAAATATTTTTTAGACAGATTTATTCCCTTCTGACTTAGTTGATAGCATTTGATGGAGTTTGGATGTGTTGTCCCCTCCAAAACTCATGTGGAAATTTGATCCCCAATGTGGCAGTGTTGGAAACTGATTGAGTCATGGGGGTGGATCCCTCATGAATGAATTAATGCTCTCCCTAGGTGGGGGGATTAATGAGTGAGATCTCGCTCTATTAGTTCCCGTGAGAGCTGGTTTCTTTTTTTTAATGAATATTCATGAGATAAAAAGCTAATTGTCGCCCCTCATGCCCATGATGTGAGGGCCAGATTCATACTGGCAGCATACCCATAACCAGAAATTGCATTTGTGAGCTGATTGTTTAAAAGACCCTGGCACCTCCTCTCTCTCTCTCTTGCTTCCTCTCACCATGTGATCTGCTTGGACCTGCCGGCTGCCTGCCACTTTCCACCATGAGTAGAAGCTGCTTGAGGCCCATGCCAGATGCAGCTGTCCCAGAATCATAAGCCAAATAAACCTCTGTTCTTTATAAATTACCCAGTCTCAGGTACTTCTGTTATAGAAACACAAAACGGACTAATACGGCATTATTAGCCCAAACTATTTTAGACCCAAAGATATAGATATAGGAATTAAGTCTTAATGTCTGATAAGAAATCAATGGACAAGTTACAACTACAGCCAGGGGTTCTTATACCTAGGCCTGGGTTCTTGGAGGATATACTGTCCCTTCTAAAAGCAGAAATGAAAAACAATTTGACTATAACATGAGATGAGTTCAAAATTCCCAACACCACCATTAATTTCTCAATTTTCATGGGATCATAAATCTAGGGCACACTTAATCAAACTTTTCAGTTGGCTTCACTATCATCCAAGGATTCTCTAGAAAGCAGAATAACTGGAACTGAAAAATTAGAACAGTCTACTTACCAAACTTGAAATATCGTGTAGCACTTGCAGTTCAGAAAGAAAGAGCAGGTCAACCTTCAGAGAGCCAAAGAAATGAGCATTACTTTAAATAAGCATCGGAGATCTGTATTTGCCATTTATCAAGGAAGGCACAACAGGATATTGCAAATGCTAATCACATATTGTAAATTTATACAACAATTGTTCTTCACTTGGTTGTTTCATTTCAATTGAAAATGCATATAAACATTGTTTCCTAACAAAAAGGTAATGGCCATCCCCTAGCATAAAGACTGCCATTCAATAGCTACATTTTTGATAAAACCATGATAAAGCATCCAAATTCTACAAAGGCTTTCCTTCAGGGCATCTAGATACCCTGGCACTGCAATGAGATCCTGCCAGTGGCCCAGTTTGCTCACTTCCCTTGGAACTCTGCATATTGGAGAATAAAAGATAGTGGTCCTGGCCATCCATAGTAGATAAAAAGGGGAGGCCACCACAAAGGTGGCATGTCATGTGGTTAAGAGGGTATGTGAACAGATGGTGAGGCTGAAGAACGGGAGTCAATAAGTAGGGGTGGCTCCCTCCACTGCAGTGTCAAGCATGAAAGAGAAAAACATGGCAACACATCAGCAGCAGTGAATAGAGGCTCCCTCATTACCAGACCTACCAGCTCCACCAGCCACCAAGTAGATACTATGGTTTCTGGTCTGTCTGGATTCATAGGTGGTAACCCTCATGCTAGAATGTGACACTACTGACTACAGCTCAACTCACACAAAGCATCAGTTGATTCATAAGAAAACCATACTACAGGAAAGAAGAATCTACTCTAGCAGTAAATATGCACAATTTTTCATTTCCTAAAATTTCAAAATTTCTAAAATCTTAAGTAGAATAAGGAATGAGAATTTAATAACATATTCATTCATTCATGCAATAACTGCACTACTTACTTCATTGTTCCTACTGAGAGAATTGAGGGGAAGTGAATTGAGAACGGAGTTTTCTTGAAACAGGCGATTACGAAGCTGTCGTAATGTGACTGAAAGGTCTTCAAAAACTGAGTTTGCCTTCCCCACCATATACACTCTCTGCAAGAAGAATCCAAAATTTTAACTTACTCACATTGCACAAATTTATTCTAATATTTAGAGGTCTGACAGCATTTTTCATAAAATTAGTTTTAAATTTTCATTAAGTAATGAAAGCTTATTTTTTAAGCATCTTACATAAAAATTTTATCACTTACTTCCTCACTGGGAGCCAACTGCAAAACTACGGGAGTTTCTTCAGAAAATAAGGAGTGAATGGAATTTGCAACGCTGTCAAGACTAAAAGGAACTGCCTGAAATTTAAGAGTGAGACTGCAATTATTATCTGAACCAGAGAGGGAAGAAAAATTATTCAGATGGTATTAAAAAAAGGAATCTTTGAAAAAAAAAAGGCACCAGCGTTTTCTATAGAAATTTAGAAGACCCAAATCATGTCCAAATACAAAGAGCCCTTTTTGAGGGCACAGAAGATTAAATGGCCCCCTAGTGGGCCCTCCCAATGTGCCTAAATGGGAAATAATTTGCAAATATGAAGGACACAACACTATCTAGCACAAACCATTTTTTGGTGGTCATTTGTGAGTTTTAAGCAGCAATACATTTGTTTTTCAATATTGATTAAATGTGCCACAATGAATGTATATTCCACAATATTTACTTGCGTTTAAGAGAAAGGAAAGGAATCTGAAGTACTGAATTTAATTGAAAGAGAAACAGACCTCATTTTTCATTTCAAATTTTCGAATTTTTAAAAATGTTTAATAAGATTTGCAAGGTGTAAAGTATGTCAGAAGAATTTTTTTTTTTTTGGTGGCTGGCCAGTAAGAGGATCCAAACCCTTGACCGTGGTGTTATCAACACAGCATTCTAACCAACTGAGCCAACTGGCCAGCCCTGTCACAAGAATTTTGAAGCCTTTATCTTAAGACTATATGATGATATTATTAGACTGAAATAACCAATTGTGATAAGACCTACTTTTCTTCTTGAATTTTTTTACTAAAGTGTAACATATAATACATGTATAAATCTTGTACAAATCTTAGGGTAACAGCTCAACAAATGTTTACAAATGGATGTACTCATGTAACCCAGCCAGATAAAGACAGACCATCATCAGCACCCTAGAAGCACCCACCTCCACCCTCAAGGGTAATCAAAATTCTGACTTCCATCTCCACAGATTTGTTTTGTTCTACATTATTTTCAAAAACAATTACAGTAATTTTTCCCCTCAAAAGTTATTTTATTTCCAATATTACTATTTTTTTTTTCCTTTTTGTCTTTTTTTTACTGACCAGTAACGGGATCGCAACCCTCGGTGTTGCGCCCGCTCGGCGCTCAGCTAGTGAGCGGGAACTGTTCTCCACATGGGATCCGAACCCTCGGCAGGAGCGCCGCACTCTCCAGTGCGCCACCGGGCTGGCCCCAATATTACTATATTAAAACGAGTAGAACAGTAGTGTTTTTGGTTTTTTTTGTTTGTTTGTTTTGTTTTTTTTCCTTTTTGTCTTTTTTCATGACTGGCAACAGATCGCAAACCTCAGTGTCACGCCCGTACCAGACCGGGACCGGCAACGGAATCGCAACCCTCGGTGTTGCGCCCGCACCTCGCTCAGCCAGTGAGCGGCCGGTCTGTATGTGGGATCCGAACCCTTGGCGGGAGCGTCACCACGCTCCCAAGCGGCGCACTGTAGCAGTGCGCCACCGGGCCAGCCCCGTGTTTTTGTTTTAATGGAGATTTCTTGGAGTGTTTTTTTTTTTTTTTTTTAAAGTAGTTCCCTTTACTACTTAAAGGTTCATAAGTAGCAAATTAATGCTAATGTAGTATAAGCAGAAATTGATGTGATCATACAAGTCTTAATGATGAAATCCCAGCATCAAAATTAAGGTAATCAATTTTATGATACTGTGAAATGAAATCAATATTTTCTCTTACTCAAGATTCATATTCGCTCTAACTAAAATTCTCTTAAAATGAGATAATGAATAACTGAAGAGGGGGAAGAGAATTCCAACTTGCAAAAGCATCCTGTTACCAGCCTCCTCGCCTCAGCTGCGTACGAATGCTTTCCTCACCTTCTCAGGCTTTGGAGGGAATACCTGAGCAAATGACACAAACTCTCCAGCCTCGCTTCACCCAGTGAAACAGTACTTGGGTCAGGAAAGTGGAAGAATAAAGCTTATAGCAATCGAATGGGAGAGGCAAATGAATCAAATGAACACCAGACTGTGAAGGAAAAGAAATAACTGTATAGATGGCAAAACTCAAAAAGTAAAAAGCTCAGCTGTTTAAAATCTAATGATTTTTTCCCACTGTATTATAAGGATATGCATGCTTGTCCAGGAATTTCTTTATCTATATTACTTGAAACTAATTAAAACAGCTAGCTAATCAAATGGAAGCGTCATTAAGTAGGATTCTAAGACATTCTGCTTTTTCTATTTTGTGGGGTTAGCCCTCTGAGCCTAACTGCTCATTCACCATCCTCTGCCAGGAAAAATATTATGAGCAGCCAATCAGGGTCAAGCAATAAAATGAGCTCTTTTCACAGCTTCTTCTCCAGTGAAATGAAGCTGGTCTGTTTTTAAATTAGTTTCAGGCGGGCTCCAGGTGGCCCCTGCGGGTGCTTCCTGAGAGTGCACGAGTGGTGGTGTGGGGGGAGCCACACGCGCCCCTGCCTGCCCCCAGCCCGCGCGCGGACCAGCCCAGCGTAGCCCCAGCACGGGGAAGGCCCGTCATGGCGAAGCCCCTGGTGGCGGCGGAGCTGAGCCAGGTGCTAGACGAGGAGCTGCTGCGCTGGAGGAAGGAGGAGCTGGCGCGGCGGCTGCAGCGCGCCGAGGGCGAGAAGGTGGGCCTCCCCCTGCTGGAGATCTGCGGCCTCAAGGACGTGAACCAGTGGCTGCAAGGCGACAACCAGGAGCTGCGTGAGTTCTGCTGCTTCCTCGACAACCAGCAGAAGGGATGCAAGCTGGCATGCGAGTGCCAGTGCTTTGGGCGCCAGGCGGTAGGCACCGTGTGGCCCGAGGTGGCTCGCTCACGGCAAAAGCTGCATGAGCTCGAGATGCACCAGGAGGCCCTGCTGTGCCAGAACCTGGAGTTTTAGGAGCTGGTGCTGCTGCTTGACGAGTAGTGCGCACTGCTGGCGGTGGCGGCGGAGGTGCGGGATCCCGCAGCTCCATCCACAGCCAGGCCAGCTTGAGGGGGGACGCAAGCGAGCGGTGCGGCGGGCATGGGGGCCCGTGACGTAGGGGGCGGCAGCAGCACATCGAGTGTGGGCAGTGGTGGCAGCCCTGACCACCACCACGTCTCACCTCCGCTGCTGCCCACCCCGGGCCGCACAAGGCCCACGACCGCAAGGCCGGAGCCACGTGCTGGTCCTTGGATGACCTGTAGGCGCCGCCACACTGCCGCACATCCCCAACCACCTGCACTATCCCTCGTCCACCTACCAGGCAGCTGGAGACCAAGGTGAAGCTGCTGGAGGGTGACAAGCTCCTTGCACAGCAGGAAGGCACCAGAGAGTTCTGGCCCAGCCTGCCCTGTACCTGAGCTGCCCTCGCCCCCCTCTGCCGGCTACAGCTCTGAGGAACAGGAACCCGAGGCTGTCGTGCACACGATGAAGGTCCTGGAGGTGCACGAGAACCTGGACCGGCAGCTCCAGACAGCTGGAGGAGGCCCTGAGCAAGAAGGGGACAATCCTCCATGAGGTGTGCAATGTGGTCTGGAGGAAACTGGGGAATGCCGCCAGTTCCAGGCCCTCCATCCGGCAGCACTTGTTGGATAACCAGTTCAAGGAGCCTTTGTAGGACCCCAGGTTCCAGGACCTTCGGCGGAGCCACTGTCTCCCTTCTCTGTGGTGAACTGTACATAGGACGCTGCCTGCCCTGGCCCGGCCGCCATGGGTCTGAAACACTGACGGCCAGGCCTCATGTCTGCCTCACACACCAGCAAACAGGGAAGACGAGAAGCCGCCAACTGCCAACTGCGCCCTGCCCCCACAGAAGAGAAGCCTGGACAGCTTTGTTCCCTCTCTGGGGAAAAATGGTGTCTCAGGTTCCTTTCAGCCCTGCTCTCACTGTTTGACGCTGTCCGGCTCTAGACGACCTGGGTCCTCATGCACAGCATGCGAGCCGATGGGGTCAACTTGCTGCAGAGGCTGCTGTGAGTTCTGCTGCCTTGCTGTCTCGCCACAGGTCACCTCCCCTCTCTGAGCCTCAGTATCCTCAACTGTAAAGTAGGCAGCATAAGGCCCTCCTTACAGGGCTCTGGGGGTCACATGAGACCTTCAATGTAAATGACTATGCATAAACTGTAAAGTGTGATAAGCAATTTTGTGTGTTCAAGGAAAATGAGGCCCAGAGGGGGTAAGTGATTTTGTGACACATTACAAATGAGATCCCAGAACCTGTAGTGGGGGGACAGGCCACGTTGCCCACATCCCTCAATGCTGTGGTAAACAGCCCTTGGCATCTTCTTTAGTCCCTCGCTCCATCAGACTTCTTCACTCTTCCAGTGGTCCTTAGAGCTTCAGGCTGCAAGCACTTGAGCCCAAAGAGATTGTCTTCGTATCAAGCAAGTCTCACTCAGGCCCAAGTGCAGGATGGGGACAAGGCAAGAGGAGGGAAGATGGCTTTCCTGTCCCTCTCCCCAGCCGGGGAGTCTACCTGGAGTGGTTCCCACTCCCTGTTTGCCATCAGCATCCTTGGGTCATACACTCTCAGGGGAAAGGCTTAGGGCCCTCACTGTGCCCAGGGAGTGCGAGGCGGGGGCTGGTGATGGGATGGGCGTGCTGCTCTTGCTGAGGGTGTTACCAGGTAGCTCTCTGGGCTTTCTGGAAGGAGCTTGCTGTATGGTGAGGTGGTGAGTTCCCTGTCACTAGGGGTGTGCACTTGAAGCTGGGTGAACACCCGCTGGTCATGATACTGGGCAATTCCTGCCCAAGTGAGCTGCTGGGCTGAGGGGCAGAGGCCCCTTCTGGGTCTTGGAGTCCAAGAACCTCAGAGCACCCCGAGGGGGTGTGGGTCCACTTTGGGTGGGAGCCAAGTCTGGGAGCACATGTGAGTCATGTTTGGCTCAGGTTGGCTTGGCCACCACTAAAATAAGCAATAAGTAAGGGCTCCTGGTATCTGCAGATCTCACACTGGCCCAGGGAAGAACAGCCTTGAAGTGACCTTTCCCTCTAGAGGGGAGGGACCCCATCTCTAATGATGCAATGGCTCCAGGCGTCAGTGGGGCATTTCTTCAGGAAGAACCCTCCAGTCTGTGACAGAGGCAGCACAAGCTGGTGCCCCTGAGCCAACAACAGCATTGGGATGGCTTACTAGGACAGAACTGTATCTGTGACAGTCATATCTCAAATGTAATAGCGGACTTAAAAAAGCCACAATGACTCTGCCTAACTCCTGGGTACAGCTGGCAGCTGCAGAGAGCCATGGGCTGGGTAGGGTCAGATGGGGCCTCCCACAGGGGGAATCTGGTGGGCTGCAGCTCAGAGTGGCTCCCAGCTCTGCCACTAGCAGCGTGACACTGGGTGACCCCTCCCTTCTGGAGCCTTAGCTCTGAAAGCCCCTGGTGGAGGTGGGACTGGAGGTACCCTTTCATAGAGTCCCCTTTCCATTTCAAATTCTCCCATTTTAGATCTCGAAGTCCAAGGTGATGCTTGCACTGTGGCTTCAGTTCCCACTATGATGTATGTCACCCTTCTAGCCCCAACCCAGGTGGCCAAGCCCATCCTGGAATCAATCTGCTGAGCACATTTTTTAGGGTGGCACATTTTTATCCAAAAGTTATTAGCTACACATCAATGTTTAAAGAGAAAAAAGTGGCCTTTTTTTTTCTTGAAACTTGAGAAAAAACAATATACATACTACTGATTTTTTTTTTTTTTAAGCAAACAAACCGAATACATGACTATAGAATGGTAGAGGTGTACATTTTTCATACTGTGGGGGGAAAGTATTGTGCTTTTTGGAAATGGGCTAGAACATCTGGTTTCTGTCCTAGGGCCCCAGCAGCTAAGGTTTATTTTCTGTAGAATGTGACCATAGTGAGACCTGGAGCCACCCCCTCCCACCTGGCTCCATGCAGAGTGGGGGCTGTGGACTCCTGGAACCATTTCTACCTTTTGTTGAACCACTTTGATTTGGTGAGAGAAAAAACAGAACTTTTTGATAGTGTGGCAAGAATACTGATTTGAACTATTTTTTTTTTTTTTTAAAGATGACCGGTAAGGGGATCTTAACCCTTGACTTGGTGTTGTCAGCACCACGCTCACCCAGTGAGCCAACTGGCCATCCCTATGTGGGATCCGAACCCTTGGCCTTGGTGTTATCAGCACCGCACTCTCCCGAGTGAGCCACAGGGCCGGCCCTGATTTGAACTATTTTAGTAAAATGAGTAACAAATAAGATTGTGGTAGTCTATATTTTGAACTAGATAAATAAAGGCCTCTTTGCAAGCCTCAAAAAATAAAATTAAAAAAATAAAATGTTTAGTTTTGGATTATATGCTAATAAAAATCTTAAAATGGCATTTTTGGTTTTTATATATTTATTTTAAAGGAAATCTTCTACAATGATTTTCACAGAAATCACATAATAAGCTACTTAAATACTCCTTGTGAAAATAATCTGCCTTTTGATCTTTATTGTTCCCTTCCTTCCGCTTTACTTGCATTTACTCTGAAATTCTTCTAGTTTCTTTAGCTCATTAATTTCCAATCTTAGATAATCTAAACTGTCTAATGTGTACATTTAAAGCTATAAATTTCCCTTCTCTTACCACTGCAGCTGCACCCCATACTTTTTACATGTATGGTATATTCATTGTTATTTAGTTCCAAATAATTTATAAATTTCCACAATGATTTCTTCCTCAACCCATGAATTATTCAGGAGTACATCTATTCCAACTATCTTTTCTTACTGACTTTTTAAAAAGAATTAATTTTCAAGAATTACATATACACATGGTTTAAAGAGACAAATAGTTCTATTAAACTTTTCATGAAAAATAAGTTTTCCCCTCCTCTCATTTCCCATTCCCCTGAGGCACTCCCTTTCAAATCCTTTGTTTCCTTTTGCTTTTACCACCATTTCTAAGTAAGATGCTTACGTTATCACATCTTGATTTTTCAATTGTAGGCAACGACTTAGCTCTCCCACATCACCAACCACAGTACCCCCCCCCCCAAAACATGCATTCCACTCTCCCAATACCACCAGAATTTTCACTGGATCAGTATTGTTTCATTTTTATGACTGTAAAAAACATTCTCAGCCGAGCCTTACACTATTATAAGCACTGCTTTTCCTTTCCTGCCCTTGCCATCCACAATGGCAAGGATGAGCAATCTGCTCTCATTCCACTCTCATTCCTTTGTAATGACGATGTCTTTTCTCTCTGACAGCTTTTAAGATTTTCCATTTCCTTGATGATTCCGCAACTTCACTATATCTAGGTGTTGATTTGGCTTTAGCCTACTGGGTATTCAGGATGTTTTAAATCTGAGGGCTGGTTAGCTTGGTTGGTTAGAGCATGGTGTTATAACACCAAGGTCAAGAGGTCAGATCCCCGTACCTGCCAGCTGTAAATAAATAAATAAATCTGAGGAGTCATATCTTGTTTGTTTTTACCATTTCCAAAATCATTTTAAGGTATCATAATATTTTGTTATTATTTTCAGATTTAACTTCATTGTGGTCAGGGAGGGTGGTTTATATGATATTGATTCTTTATGATTCATTGAGATCTGCCTTGTGGCCTAAGTACATGGTCATTTTTTGTAAGGATACCATGTGTGCTTAGAAATAATCTATACTAGACTACAGGAAAGTCTGAAAAAAATTCCCCAAAAATCAGCATCACACAGACCACAGTCTTACAATACAATAAAATTAGAAATTAAAAAATTAGAAATTATTTTAAAAGAACCCATAAATTTAGAAATGAAAAACACTTCTAGAGCTGGTTGGTTAGCTCACTGGGTTAGAGCATGGTTCTGATAACACCAAGTTCAAGGGTTTGGGGCCGGCCCGTGGCTCACTCGGTAGAGTGCGGTGCTGATAACACCAAGGCCGTGGGTTCGGATCCTATATAGAGATGGCCGGTTTGCTCACTGGCTGAGCGTGGTGCTGACAAGTTCAAGGGTTTGGATCCCCATACCAGCCAGCTGCCAAAACAAGAAAAGGAAAAAACCAAAAAACCAAATAACTCATGATTTGAAGAATCACAATATAAATTATGAAATATTCAGAAGTGAATATCAACAAAAGCACCACATACCAAAAATATCTTATAACTGCCTCATAGTTTCAATTCCTTCCTTTAACTTTTTCACAGTTTTAATGTACGTATTTTTAAATCTCTTTGGGACTGGTCTATTATTATCTGTAGTTTTAGGGGGATGAATTCTGTTTGTGGCACCTGCTGAGTTTCTTGTGGCATTTTTTTTCCTTTAAGTGCTTTGCAAATTTGACTCATCTTCAATTTTTTTACCAAAAGAACCCTGGGTTGTGGAGGCATCCCTATGGGGTGGGCCATGTGAATTTGTAACAAACCACTCTATGCAGCACAAGCCTGTAATTCTGATTTCTCTCAGAGAACTCTTTGGGTCCCATAGCCAAGGGGGGCAAGCCAACTCCTCTGTGGTAGCCCTGGGGCAGCTGGGGTTTTACTAGTCCTCTTTTCAAGAACAAGTTGACAGCATTTTATAGTCCCTGGCTTTCTGAAGGGAACACAATTTCAGCATCAGCTGATGTTCACCACTGTGGCTTCTGAGTTTTCTATTCATATCTGGCACCTGTGTGTACCCCTTTCTTGCTTTCAAGTTCGGTTATGCTCGCAAAAATGTTTTTGTGACATTTTATCCAGCACTTATGTATGCTCACAGTGGCAGGAGGGCCTCTCACATCAGCTTGGTCACCCACATCACCTGAAAGGCCAGTGAAGGAATAAGTGAGCTAGCAGGGCCGACCCCGTGGTACACTCGGGAGAGTGCAGTGCTGGGAGTGCAGCGATGCTCCCGCCGCGGGTTCGGATCCTATATAGGAATGGCCGGTGTGCTCACTGGCTGAGCACGGTGTGGGCGACACCACACCAAGGGTTGCGATCCCCTTACCGGTCACAAAAATGACAAAAAATAAAATAAAATAAAATAAGTGAGCTAGCAAATAGCCTTCAGTTTCCTTAGACAAAAAAAGAGTTAAAATTCTGACGGGAAGGTGAGAAGACAATGCCCAAGAAAAAGTCAGCAGGATACACCCTCGACTGGTTTCTCTTTTAGTGCCTCTTTTTTGAGCCTCCAACTGTCCTGAGTGGGGCAATTTCTCTACGTCTTACCTTAGAAAGTACTCTCATCCATAGAGAACAGCCTAGTCTTATTTTTTATTTTTTTTTTGGTGGCTGGCCAGTATGGGGATCTGAACCTGTGGCCTTGGTGTTACAAGACTACTCTCTAACCCACTGAGCAACCGGCCAGCCCAAGCCAAGTCTTAATAAATTTACAACCACCATGTAATTTTTTTTTCAAGAAATTGTATTTTCAAAAGAACTTCAAAAGAAACTGTGTTTTAAAGAAATTCTACATCTAAAACAGAGAAGTGTGTTTAGAATGCAGTTAACTGACAAGAGAAAATTAAAAATGCATCCCTTTAACTTTTTATAGTAAATACTTACATTCTCCAAAGGGTACGAAATGACACTGCCTGGGGATAGAGCCAGTTTGTCCACTCCCTTCACCATCACCATAACGGTAGCCCGAGGACGATGGAATAGGTTACCCACTGCAAGGCCTGGCCAAGAAAGGTCCTAAACATTGAAAAGCACGAAACTGCTTAATTATCAACTCAGGAAACCAACATCTAATAAGCAGAATTAATGGGCTCTGGATGACATTGGCAAGGAAAATTCACAGGGAAAATAAACATTTTATTTATGGCAGTAGTTGCAATCTCCTAATAAAGGATGCTGATTTCTACCTTCTTTGTTTTCTTAAAATCTATAGATTTGAAACAAAGTCTAATAGTAAGTCATCTTGAACCATTTGTGGAAAAAAGCAGGCAAGTGAACAAAACATAGGTACTTTTCAAATCCCAGATTGTAAAATATTCTCTTCTTCATATAACCATGGATATTTTCTTCCCTCACACCATTTTTTGCCCTTATATACACAGCAACATAGCAAGACTGTCATTAAAACATTCTCTTTAGACTAAGTTCTTTGTAAATAAAACAAAAATATTGCTTAAAATAACTCATATTGGTTTGCTAATAATTATTTCTAAAGTTTATTTTAACAGCCATTTGTAGTCAAATTTAAGGTTGCAAAGAACTAGGTACAAGTCTCATCCTTAAATGTAAACAACCAATCATGTTCATTTGGTTGCTCACAGAGACTGCAAGGAGCCCAGGCAGGGGCTCTGCCCTTAGGCCCACATTGAAGCAGTTCCCATGCAGAATTTCTGGTTTCAAGGGCACTCAAGATCTAGGAGGAAAGTTCCTTTTGGTGATTGATGATATCTAGAGACCACATCAAACACACCAAAGGTATAAAATGGGAGGAGATAATGATAGCCAGACAGAGCAAGCTGCATTTCCTAAGCCCTTAGCTTCAGATCTCTTATACTGACTGGATCCAGGCCCCCTCCACTTCGATCACGTAAGCACCCAGTTACTATAACAGGTGACAGCTTCATTCTAAGAAAACAAGGTCTTAGGCTGCCCTGCAGCTACTGACCACACTATTTTCCTAGCCTCAGGCAAGATGCATATATATTTTATCATTCATAGCAAATCTATCACCTGTACTAAAAAAAAAAATACACATCCTATTAGTAGTAGGACAGGGCTGGCTGGTTAGCTCAGTTGATTACAGTGTGGTGCTGATAACACCAAAATCCAGAGTTTGATCCCTGTATGGGCCAGCCACCAAAAAAGAGAAGAAAAAGAAAATAGTAGGACAGATGCAATCTCCTATATACAAAGAATTTCACTACTATGAATAAATAATTACATGCTTAATGATTTATAATGATTTGGTTTCAGAAGCCAAGCTTGAAGCTCTTATCCAAAATCTTCCCAACTATAAATTTAGCTTTTTAACTTTTGTAATCTGTATCAAGTATACCTATGTTTGTTTGTTGCTTTTTTGAGCTATTAGCAGAAATCAACAAAAATGTTTTTAGAAACAGCACCAAACATTTAAAAATATATATATACATACTTCTTTCACCGAGAAGCCCATGGACAACGCAGCCACATCTGGGATTCGCTCTCCCGGTATAGGCCAATTTCCATTTCGGAAAACAACCGACCCTGGTGATCTCAATATACTAAACTCGTTCCCCAAAACACCTGAGAAGAAAAGAGATTAGAAATCAGTTACCAGCATCATAAATCTTTTGCACCCACCTTGAAGATTATTAAATATAATACATGTTTCCTCATTCTCCACTGACTTAGCATACTAAATTATGGTTGGACAAAATGCTGAATCCTAAGCATACCAAATTATTTTACAAAGTATCGCTCTAAAATTTTAATTCTATACATTCTGCTAGACTAAAGGTACAACTATGAAACAGGATTCTTGTAATAATCTAGATGACTTCCTACAGATGACCCTTAACAGGGACATTTGGCAAGAATAAGAAATAAGTGGCATTTCTCCAGAATCTAAAAAACAAAACCCTGGCACAGATTAAAAAGGAAGAAAAGAAACTTGAAATCTCTAAATTATTTTTATCATCGATCCTTTCTACAAAATGCAAATTAATAAAGTTCCTAGTATTTCACTGTAAGACTTTAGCAGGTTAGTATATCTTAGGACAGATCACATCTTTCCTTACGTGCCATAGGCAAACCTAGGGAAATGAGGACTGTCAAACAAGGGGGTACATGGTTCCAGTAGAAATACAAAAACGCTTCAGACTTTAGAAACAAAGTCCAGGAAATAGTATTTCCAGTTGACATAACAAGAAGGTGAGAAAACATATTCTCCAGTGATAAAGTCAACTAGTTTAAAGGTTTAGGGGTCTGAGATCAAAAGATGAAGAATGAGAATAAAGGAACTATTTTATAAGCCCTCCCAGGCTAAGGCATTTGGCCTCTTCATCCATTATGTATTAACCCAGTGATGTCTAGCTTACACAGGGACAAGTAGCTAATGAAAACTTTTAGGTTCCTATGAAAAGATTAGCTCCAAGTCCAAAACAAATCTTGGCCATGCTTAATATGAGGAAATTAGACTTTGGTAAAACATCAGTGTTATTCTCTTGACCTAAGGAAAGTACAACTTACAGGGTATGGGAATAAAGCTGGAAGCAACATTAAATGTTTTGGTGTTACAGTATTAAAAGTAAATAAAAGACCTCGGGATGGTGCTGATACAACATGAAGAGTTATGAGTTTCAATACAGCCCAGCTGCCACAGCAGGTATTTCCAAATTGTTCTAGCTGAAGGCAGACAAAAATAATTAAATGGAATGGTCATTTGTAACTGATAGACATCTTGGGTCACCAAAGTAGTAGTACTGCAAATTCTAAGAAAAATGGGGCAGTGCGAGACTTACAATTTCTAAATACCATACACATTTTAAGAACCATATGTTGATCCGGAGGCTTGTTTTGAGACTTGGCCCTATTCACTCCACCCCAGCAAAGCCATACTAACTTTGCTTCACTGCTGTAGCTAGATTCAACTTCCATGCCCACACTATTCCTCAGGAGCCTAGAGCTTTAGAAAATCTTAGAGTCATGGACTTCTACATGGAGAAAGGTCACCTTGCCCAAACTTCTGCTGATTGCAGTTACATCACATCTCAGGAATACCTAGCAGAAAGTTAACCAACCTCTAATTGAATACAACCAGTGATGAGAGACACCACCTCACAGTTAACAAACACTATAATAACAAGCAATCAGCTCCACTGTGCCAACACTGCAATCCTTTTAAAAGTTTTTCCTTGTGACAAACTGAAAATTGCTCTAGCATCAATAACTGAAGTCAGCTAAATTTCCAAGGCCCTGGGAGGTCAGGTATATGGCAGTAGTCATGTCCTCCGCATCCTGGAACATTGCTAAACCGCTTACTTTAGGCCCAGGATCCAAACACAGTGTCAGCTCACAGAGCTATAAATTAATCTAAAAAATGTGGAAACAGACAATGTAACCCTTACTTACAGATTCAGCAATTATTTAAAGAGCAAGATGTAACTATTAACCAATCACTAACTCATGTCATGCTAGACAACCACTGTAAAAGCCTAATTAAGGGGGCTGTCCCCTCTCCTCCCCTTTTTCCTCCCTTTTTTGTGATTATAAAAATGCTGAAGCTCTGTTTGTATCTCAGAGCACTTCCCAAGCTAATTTGGAGGGGTTTCCCAGGCTGCAGTCACTCATTATTGGCTCAAATAAACTCTTTGCTGTTTAAGCTTTGCCTCAGTTTCTTTAAAGGTCCACACTTGTACTGAACTGAAATGGGCTTCCTAACTTTGAACTTCCTATGCTATCACTCCTCCAGTCTCACCAGATAACCTCATTTCCAGATTCACACAGAAACTAGAGGAACTCCTCAAGCTACCTGCTTCCTCTTCTGCACCACAAATTTATCTGCACAAGCCCCTATCCGTATCTCCTCTCCCTCCAGACATGAGGGCAGGGATGTCCCTCTTCCAGTCTAAGACAATCTTATGTTCAGCCTTCTTAGGAATTCATTCACCTATTAAATTATTCAATTGATGTTTATTAAGTCACAATTCTAGGACAGAAAACACATTGGGAGTTAGGTGGCTATATGGTGGTAGGCATAAAAAGATGTCCCTGTAGAATATAAGCTCCATGAAGACAGAGATTTCAATGTTTCTTGTTCACCTGATATCCCAGGGCTGAGAACAGTGTCTGACACATTGGTGTTCAATAAATATTTGTTGAATTAATGAATGAATGAAGTCACACCTCAGAATCACCAATTTCCCCCTCTCAACTGGCTCTTTCACTTCAGCATAAAAATATGCTTGCGGTGCTCCCATTATAAAATTAAAACCACAAAAAAAATCCTCCTGAAATGAGCTAGCTGGTTAGCTCAGTTGGTTAGAGTGCAGTTTTGATAATACCACCTGAAATGAGCTAGCTGGTTAGCTCAGTTGGTTAGAGTGCAGTTTTGATAATACCAGGGTTTGATTCCTGTACCAGCCAGCTACCAAAAGAAAAACAAAAAATAAATAAAATAAAGCAATGGTGTCCAAACTTTTTAGATTTCAACCCTTTCAGCACAAAATTGGAAAGTAGCCCCCACATATATCTACAGTATACACTTGAAAAAAACCCAAAGTATACACTTGTACTATAATAATAGATTATATACCTATATTACATTACATAGTGCACAAAACTAGGAATTTTTTTTTTTTTTTTGTCTTTTTTTGTGACCGGTAAGGGGATCGCAACCCTTGGCTTGGTGTCGCTCGCACAGCGCTCAGCCAGTGAGCACACGGGTCATCCCTATATAGGATCCGAACCCGCGGCAGGAGCGCTGCTGCGCTCCCAGCGCCGCACTCTCCCGAGTGCGCCACAGGGCCGGCCCCCAAAATAGGAATTTTTAAGAAGGATGAGATCTGTGTAGTATACTTTCCAATCTAATCATGAAAAAACATCAGACAAACCCAAACTGAGGCACATTCTACAAAATATCTGACCATTACTATTCACAAAAAGATGAGATTTTAAAAAAGAGATACAAATGCAAGTTCTAGTACATTCTCCTGGCATCCAAATGGATCACCTAGCATACTCCACTTTGGAGATCTGAGAGCTCCATTCTTGATCCTCACTGCTTTCCTACTGTACATCTCTCTCCCTAGTTGAGCCCATCTACTCCTAGGGCTGCAGACACCAAACACACACTGATGGCTTCCAGATTTTTATTTCCAGCCTAGATTTCCCTTGAGCCTTAAACCTACATTCCCAACAGGCTGCTGAGCATCTCCTTCTAAGTCCCATGGGTCCTTCACACTCAACGGATTCAAAACTGAATTCAGCAACTTTCCACATGCTTTCCCTGTATTCTCTGTCTTGAAGGATGACACCATGTTCCGCCCAGTCAGTCATCTTTAAATCCTTCCTCAAGCACCAGAGCTAATTAACCACTGAATTCTATTATCTTTTTTCTTATCTCATGAATCCTTTCCCTTCTGTGTTCAGTGCACACTCTTCAGGTTTGCTAGAACTGATTCTGTCATGCCACTCTCCAATCCAACCTTCCCAATTTTCAAAATACATATCTGTTCATTCACCCTTCTGCTTAAATGCTCCACTCAGTGCCCAGAGCCTTTGAGGCAAAATCCAAAACATAACACCCAAGGCACCTCACCAGCCTTATTTCTGGGATCTCCCCAACTTAACTTCTGTACATTCCAGCCCCACCAAACTATTTGCTCTTTTGCTCTCACATCTCTGTGCTTTTACACATGCTGTTCTGTCTAAAATGCCTTATCTTCCCACCCCAACCTTTCATGTATTTGCCTGTGAGGCATCTCCCCTGGGAAATCTCCCTCAGCCTCTCCAGTCAGAGCAAGAGGATAAGTGTCCTTCCCTCTGGGAACTCCATCATACTGTGCTATGACCTTCTACAAATGGTGGATGGAATCAATTTAAAAAAATAAAAAAATGATCCTACTTTTGTCCTCCAGGGCATCAGTGACCAAACCAATTCTCTCTTCTATATGACACCCCTTCAAATTCCATGTGTTCGCCTTTGGCCTTTCCTCTCTGGGCTAAACATCTGAAGTTTTTCAGATACTCCTCATGACATGGTATTCATAACCCCCACTTCCTTCCTCTCTCTCTCTAGTTCCCTAGTTCTCTCTCTAGTTGGGTAACACTGTTTTAAAGGATTTCTTTTCTTTTTCTTTTTTTTTTTCAGATAGAGATGTCAGAGCTTTTAAAGATGTTTTCCACTAAATCACATTTAGTCACTGTGGAAAATAATAATTTAACCTCATCTGACAAGACCAAGCAATGCAGAAGCTGACAAGATCAGATTCTTGGTCAGTATAAACTAGATTATTCTACTCAGGAAAGCATGTTCAAACCATGTACAGAAGCAATTATTTTATCTCAGACAAAAACAAACAAAAAAGCCTCAACCTCACTGAATCAAAATAATATCAGTCGTAACATTAAAACATGGACTTTCAATAGATGTTCAGTTAACCCACAGTATCAAATGGAAGTTTTTTAAATTTCAAAAACTGAAATAAAATTTAAAATTCCCCCGAAGTATCTCTAATAGATAGATAAGAATTTTTCCAGAGCCAGAAATGAAAGAAACAAAGAACCCTAAAACTTTTGGGGTATGAAAATAAATGTAACTATCATCAACACACACACTGGGTGTCTCCAGGGATGGAGAAGATCTTCAGATTTCAAGAGCATCACTGGTCTATATATACCCCATGCAGAATTAAATTATAATTCCAATAGTGGGCCCTGCCAGCACCTGAACAGCAGAGGCATAGGTTTCCTATAGGTTTTAAACTGACACACGGGGGTTACAGAGCCTCTGTTCTTCCAAGTTGTCATCAACTCGGCCTCTTGTTCACAACTGTCTGCACCCCCAATCTCAGCCCCGATCATTCCCACCTTCTTACACAGTAGTAGCGTTACCTGTGCCACAACACATACAATGGAAAAGGCCCACACTTTGTAGCCAGCTGATCTAGGTTCAAATCCAGCTCTGCTACTTACTACCTGTGTGGTGTTGGGTAATTTATTTAGGCTTGATGACTCTAACTAGGAGAAAACCCTCTTCTAAGGATGGCTGTAAAATGAAATGCATGATACAGTGAGAGGCCAAATATTGGCTGACTTCCACTCCTCTTGCTGAATGCTAGGGAACCTAGGCTCCACTCAGAAAGCCTCCATTTTATTTGACATGTGACCCTAAGGACGTAACTCATGTCCTAGTTCCTAAATCCTTAAAATTGGGAACTGTGACAAACTATTGAGAGGTGTTTTGTATTCGCCTTAAAAAATAATCATATAAAAACAATGACTCCATCTCAACTTTTGTATTCTGAAACACATATGAGGAGGGGAAGGGGAGGGGATTTCACCAATTACTGATGACAACCACTAGGAATGAAGACACCACACAAATGCAAAAAAACCCTGCAGCAGCCAGTGGCAGCTACGAAGTCTGCCTTCCCATCTTCGCAGATGCGGTTCAACAGTTAATTGAGAAATGCAACCCCGTCCTCCAAAGGGCCTCCCGAGCCGGAAGAGGCCGGGTTGACTGGAGATAGGCGGCCGAGCGGGCGGACGCGCCTTCCTCAAAGAGGCGGAGGGTGGAGATCGGCTCAGGAGCCCCCCACGCAGCCCGACACCGGCCCTGGCCCCGGAGGCCCGTTAAGGCCGCGCCGCCACAGCCGATCCGGAGAAGAGGCCGAGAGG
>NW_007727185.1:122884-179641 GCF_000696425.1 Galeopterus variegatus
GAGTCCTAGAGCGGGACCTCCGCCTGCTGCCAGCCCTCCTCCCCCCTCCCGCCGCTGCCCCGACCCCCGACCCCCGAGCCGCGCGGCGCAGGGCCTCCCGGAGCGCGCCCCGCCCGCCCCCGGCTCCTCACCCGCCACCAACAAGGACAGGAGTACGACGAGTACAGCCATGATGCCGTGGTGGCCGCAGCAGCGCGGGGCGACGCGGAGCGGAGCAGCGGGACACGAGCGACCACCGCAGCGCGACAGGGTGACGTTCTCGGGCTCGTTCCGACTCCCGCAGCCCGCCCCTTCCTCGCCTCCGCTGGGACGGCTGCCGCCTTCTCCACCAATCGTCAGCTACGCCACGGCCCACGGGAGAGACGTAGCCTGGGAAACGTCACCTGGTGGGCGGGGCCTAAGGTGATGGATGGAAGGCCCTGCCAATGGGAGGCAGCGATTGAAGAGCCGAGCTGTTCCGCCCCCCGGCCGGAGACGACGGGTCACGAGATGGGAGGGTATCCCGGGTGGTCAGAGCGGGTGACGGAACCGCGGTCGTGGGATCCTGATACCCCACGGGGTGGGGCTGCCTTCCGGGTGCGGACCCTTTGTCCAGTCTCTGGTGACTGTCCGGGTCGCGTGCCTTCGCCCTACTGCTGAGGCCAGCTGTGGAAGCTGCGGGGCTTCAGTTTCGCTCTAAGTACACAGATGCTGAGCACCTGCTGGGAAGGAACCAGGCGCCTCGGAGAACCCCTGCCTTTCAAGTAGGGGTGCCAGATAAAATACAGGACGCCCAGTGAAATTTGAATTTCAGATAAATAATGAGTAAGTTAGTATAACTATGTCCCATAAAATATTCACGACATACTAAAAATTATTCCTTGCTTATCTGAAATTGAAACATAACGGGGTATCTTGTATTTGGATTTGCTAAATCTGGCAATCCTGTTTCAAAACACTTTCCAATCTACAGGGACCGATGGGACAGAAAATTACTTAATTACTTCATGCATCCATTCATTCAGTTTCCAACCTGGGTAAGGTGTTCTGTGACGACATGTGAGGGCCAGACATACTAATTAGACCAAGATCCTCCCTCCCCACAGCCCAGTCTTATGCCTATGATGTGAGGCAAGAAGTGACACAATGTGTTATCTGTGGTCAGAAAATGCTGCTCCAGCTGATGACCTTGAAAGATGGATATGATTTTAATATGCAAGGATAGGAGATGGGGAGATTCCTCCAGCGAAAACTAAGATATGGCAGGAAGAAAGCCCTGTCAGGTCGAGCATTAAGTGTTTAGTTTGACCAAAGAAGAGATTAAATGGGGGAGGGGATTAGAGTTAAAACTCTATGTTAGGGACGTATTTATTTAAGATCTTGAAATGTACGGAAAAGAACTACACTTCATTTGTTAGGAAATAGGGAGGCATTGAAGGTGTTTGAGCATTCTTCACTGCACAAATGTAAGACAGACTTGGTGATGGGGGGAAGTGCCGTACTGTTTCCCCAGTTCCCAGTCTCTATTCTCTTCTTGGAATCAACCCAGGGGAAAAAAGGAGACTGGGTTGAAAGCAGCAACCGCGGAAGTTCTCCTAAGTAGCAGACCCACCCTAGGAAAAACTTGCCCAACTGAAAACTGGAATCAGAAGAACACTTCCAAATACTCAGTTCGAACTTTCTAGAAGCCACTATTTTTATCAAAGCTACTGTGAATTTAGGGAATCGAGTCTGGATTTCCTCACTCAATTTCAGGAAACAGGAAACTCTAAACTCTCAGATTTGCATTTTTCCACGGGAGAATTTGCACAAATGTGACTTTAAAGAAATCTGAATGGGGGAAGAGATATTTTCCCATTAGGAATGTGAAATTACTTGAACCAAAATGTCTGAAGCAGCTAATTTCCAAAATATCAACTCTAACATGAGTGCCTTCCAAAAATTTAATCATTTTTTAAAATTTATTTTTAAGCATGATGAATTCACTTCTATCACACCAACTAAAAATTTCTTTCTTTGTCCATCTTGCTGCATATCCTGGAACAGGTTTTGAACCAGAGGCCCTGCAAAAGCTTATCTAAATTAATCTTATTTAGGGGCATAATCAGCTAAAAGTGGAGCAGAGCTTCAGCAATTTTCATCCAGCTTAAAGAAAAAGAGGAAAGAGTGAATTTTTCTGTTTTTAAAAGAGTTCTATCTAGGACATGCTTATTTCTTTTCATGTGAGGAAGACCAAAAATATTATAAATAGACTGGAATATAAAATAAATTCTTCCTCTCCTCCTCATCCCCCAAGAAAACCTCACAATCTCACAATCTTTCATACTCTATTTATGTCTTGAGAAATAACATCCTTATTTGGGCTAAGGGTGAGTAGCTTATCCTTTCCATCCAAGGCCCCTTTTCACCTGACTTCTCAAAGGGGCATTGCTACTCCTTATAGCCTTGGAATTCAGCAAGATAAACACTGTAGGAAGCCTTCTCCTCTTTTCATAGATTGAGAGATGGAAACCTAGGGAAGGGCATACGTGCTCAAGGTCACATTCCGAATCGTCAGCACTTCTGCTTTATGAAGACCTGATTCAATCTTCAGTGCTCAGTAAACAACCAGTGATGTGCGGTTAACTTTTCCATTTGAGCATTTAGAGGTGGATGTGTGTGTGGCAGCATAATATTTGAAGAAATGACCCCATTTATTAGCCTAAAAAAAGCCTTTCTCCCCCTAGGCACACCCCTCCCCTCCAGACTAAATAGCCAGGACTCCAGCCATCCGTTACCCCAAGGTGAGGAATCTCAGAGAAGGTTCAGAAAACAAAGATGTCAAATTCTTGGCTCTAGAGTTTCAAAACTAGAGGTTCAAATGCAAGATTTGAAACAATACATAATTCCATTTGTTCCCAATCTCTGCCCCTCAATTAATTCCAGCAGTGAATTCTGAGTGATCCCAGAGTGAGCTTGGGGAGATGGCCTGGACTCTGCAAACGAGCCATCAGGGAGCCCTGTGGAGGCCAAGATCATGTCAAGCCCCCAGACCATGCAGCCCCCACTCAACTAAAATTAAGAATTTCTGTTCTTCAAAAGACACCATATACAGTACAGAAAGGTGGGAGGGAGGGAGAAAGTAACTTTACAGTGGGGAAACCTGACAAACACAACCTCTGTCAGGTGATCAAGGTCAACATCAGCAGTGATGTCATGTTGACAGTGTGTGCCCTTGATATGATCTGATGAGAGTGGCACTTCACCTCTGTAGTCTTCCTCCCCAAAACCCATAAACCCGGTCTAATCATGAGAAAAACATCAGACAAATTCCAACTGATGGACATTCTACAGTTTACATGACTAGGACTCCCTAAAACTGTCAAGGTCATGAAAGACAAGGAAAGTTCAAGAAGGTGTCCCAGCCAAGAGGAGCCTAAGGAGACATGACAACTAAATGTAATATGGTACCCTGGATAGGGTCCTGAAACAGAAAAAGGAAATCTGAATAAAGGATGAACTCTAGTTAATACTAGTATATCAATATCGGTTCATTAATCATGACAAATGGGCCAAACTAATGTTAATAATAGGGAAAACTGGGTTCAAGGTATATGGGAAATCTCTCTACTATCATCTCAATTTTTCTGTAAATCTAAAACTGTTCTTAAAAAAACCCAGGCATCATAAAGTAAGTAAAAATACAAGCCACAAAATGGGAAAAGATAAATTGTATTTGTAATATATAAATCACTCCAACAAATAAGAAAAATCATTCAACTTCAATAAGAAAAAGACAACCTGATAGAAAAATGGGCAATGGACTTGTACAGGCACTTTACAAAAGAGGAAATCCAGAGGTCAGTAAATATATAAAAAGATGCTCAGCCTCATTAGTAATTAGGGAAACGCAAATCTGAAACCATTAGATACCACAACACACCACTAAATTGTCAAAAGTTAAGAAGTCTGACTGTACCAAGTGTAAGCAAGGATTGTCAATCAACTGAAAGTCTCATACCGTGCTGGTAGGAGTATACTCATAAATTGGTGCAATGACATTGGAGAATATTTCCTAATCTATTAAAGTTGAAGATATACAAGGGGTCTCCAAAAAGTTCATGGAAGAATTCATATTATCTTTTTTATTTTTCTTTGGCAGCTGGCTGGTACGGGGATCCAAACCCTTGACCTTGGTGTTAAAACATTGTGCTCTTAACAACTGAGCTAACCGGCCAGCCCCTAATGTTGTATTATCTTTTAATTCTATTTTTTCACGAACTTTTTGAAGTACCCTTGTACATACCCTATGACCCAGCAGTTCCACTCCTTGGAATAAATGCTACAGGAATATGCACTTACATGTGCTAGAATACATGTATAAAAATGTTCCTAAAAGCACTGTTCATAATAGCCAAGAACAGGAAGCAATTTAAATGTCCATTAACAATGGAATGGATAATAAATTGTGGTATATTTCACACAATGGGATACTGTACCACAATAAAAGTGAATAAATAAATATAAACATAAATAGAAGACTATGTATAATTATATTATATATAATATGATACAAATAAGAAACGAACAGTATGATTCCATTTAAATAAAGTTCAAAAACAGGTTAAAAGAAACTATATTGTTTAAGGATGCAGCAAAGGTGGTGAAAGTATAAGGAAAAGCAGGGAAATGGTTACCATAAAAATCACAACAGTGGTTACCTCCAAGGTGGAGAGGAGGAGGATGGGTCTGAAAGGGACATGCAGAAGGATTTTGGAGTGCTGGTCATTTCTTAACCTAGATGGTGGTTGTTACACTAGTGTTCCTTTTATGATTATCCATATTCCGAACATTGATGTTGTGTGTACATTTGTGTGTTAATATTTTACAATAAAAAGCTTTTAAAAATCTAGTTCCCTTTTTTGAATCTTGAGAAAGCACACTTCCCTTTGACTTGGTAGGAATTATTTGTATGTGGTTTAAATTTATGTCTGGAGAATCTTGTGTTTACAAAACACGTCTTCAGTGAGTGTGGAAGTTTCCAAAGAAAGGCCACTGTTGTGGTTGGCATGCCAAAGGCTGTCTTCCAAGAGATCTTAGAGATGGTATGTACCACAGGAATTCATGATGGGGCAGAAGCCAGTCCTCAGCCTTCCAGCCCGAGGGCTCCAGTTCTGTCAGTGACCCAGAGTGAATTCAACTGGGTGACATTGACCCACAATAATAAATTCATAAAATCTTAATGTTGCAAAAAGCAGTTTGTTAATTTACAATGAGATATATAAGTGTGTGGCAGTCTGCATATTCATGTCAGCCTGGTTAGTGTATTCTCTCCAAAAATGCAAGTGACACAGGACTCCTAGTTACTCAAAATTGACTTGGTGAGTACATGATCAGAGCAAATGTTTAATGCATCTGTTGTACCCATCTCCACAGCTAGAATGTACCCACCAGACAGACTGGATATTTATGTCAGATTGACAGGGCACTGTAAGAAGCCATCTTTTTGAGGTGTCTCCATGGACCACAACTCGCCATTCACAAGAGTTTCCCACCCCCTTCCATGGCCCTTACAGTCCTGGCTTTACTTTATGAGCCCACCTCCCTAGCGGACTGAACCAGCGGTGGTCACATGACCCAGCTGGGCCAATGGGCTTCTTTGTCCTAGAATTCTGGGATTGGGGTCAAAAGATGTTAGTGATTCTCTCATAACACTTGAACAGGGAGACCTGCGAGTTACCATCTTCTGCCACGTACTCAGAGAGGTGGAGAAGTGGGGCTGCAGGAAGAGAGTGAAGTTGACATCCAGAGGCAAGCAGACATGAAGGACCAGATGTGTCCGCAGTTCCCGCCAGCTTTGAAATTCCTGGTTCTCATCCCTGGGTAGACTCAACTGCATCCCCTGACTTAGAAGTATGTGTGATGTCCCGCAATTCCTATCATTCAACCTCCTCTTTTTTCAAATTATTTTTAATTATGGTAAAAATATACATAACATAAAATTTACCATTTTAATCATTTTAAGTATACAGTTTGGTGGCATTAAGTCCACTCACATTATTGTGCTACCATCATTGTCATCCATCTCCAGAACCTTCTCTGAACTCTCTCGCTGAAACTCTGAACCTATTAAACAGTACCTACCTATTCCCCGCTTCTCCTAGCCCCTGGCAACCCCCACTCTACTTTTCGTCTCTGTGAATTTGACTGCTCTAGGTGCCTCATATAAGTGGAACCATATAGTATTGGCAAAGAGGATCAGACACACATGTGTGTTTGAGGCGCCAGACTCCACCTCCCATTGTTTTGTCACCAGCTTCACGGTGAGGAAGTAGTGGGATTACAGTGATGGTAGCAAAGTGGATTCAAAATCAACACACAAAAATCAGTAGCATTTCTATTCTCCAATAGTGAACGTGCAGAAACAGAAATCAAGAAAGCTTGCCCGATTGTTTTGTCACCAGCTTCACGGTGAGGAAGTAGTGGGATTACAGTGATGGTAGCAAAGTGGCAGCTTCTTAATCTCTGGATTGCAGCTAAAGTCGTGTGGTTTTGAAACCAATAGCCCAGGGACAGTCCTCCAACTTCTGCTCCTCTGGACCTTCCAATGATTTTTCTAGATTTGCTGGTCTAAAATGGCGGCGGGTCTGGAGCGACCGCGTCAGGAAACAGCGCGATCCTGAGAGCTGTAAGTACCTTAAATTCTCAGTATGGAATCTTTCTGCTTGAAATATTTTTTCCCCCTTATTAAACCCTGATTGAGACAGAGGACAATCTTATTTCCAATTTTTAATGGGTACTTCATCTCATTGAGTCACTGACTGGATACTGACATCAGTGACTTTGAGATAGTTCTTCCCAACCCCCTGAAAAAGCCTAATCAAAAGCATTGTCTGTCCTCTGACTCTAAGATGATAGAAGTCAGAATATTCATTTTCTCTGAGGGGGAGGGAGGCAGGCTTGGAAAGGGCATGAGGGAACTGTCTGAGGTGCTGGCAATGTTCTGTATCTTGATCTGGGTGATGGTTACATGGGGGGTGTACCTAGGCAAAAATGCAAGATGTTGTTTACTTAAGAGTCATGAATTTTACCATATGCAAATTATACCTAAGAGTTTTTTTAAAGTAGGGCATTTTCAGTTTTCACTTAATGGATGAGCATATTTAAACTCACATGAATAGAAACCATTATTTGTCAATTTGTTCATTCTCCCATTTATTCGTTCCTTTATCCAACGTCGTGTGCTCTGTGGACCTGACCATGCTACCTTAAAGCTGAAGTTTAAGGAAATAAGCTTAGACTTTATGGTCCATTTGAAGAAGAAAAAGCCTATTTCCACATGGTTCAGCTGTAAGTTAGCAGGGACCAGTGTATGAATGAATGAGTGAATGAAGGTTTCTGCTCATACTTCATGGAGGGAATCTTCTGGTGAGGGGATCACGGTAAGTTCAAGGATGAGGTAAGAAGCAGTGAGTGGCGCAGTATAAGTTCAAGGCGAGGACAGGGTAAGACCACGTCTCTGCCACAACTCTTTCAAGACAGAGTGTCAGGAGCTGACAGGAGCTGGTTGGGATGCTTGACTGCCTGAGCAGGCTTTTTCTGCCTCCCCCCCCCCCTTTTTTAAACACAAACATTTGTTTATTTATTTATTTACTTATTTAATGGAATGGGGAAATTGAGGCTTGGGGATTTTCTAAGTCCAGAGCTCAGTGTGCTAATGTTCTCCAGTGTGGGCTTGGGCCAGACCTCAATTTCCCATTCCACTTTGAATCCATGGACTACCCCTCACTCTTTCTCTCGTTTGGTGGCTGTAGTATGGGGGTCTGAACCCACAACCTTGGTGTTACGAGGCTGTGCTCTAACTAACTGAGCTAACCAGACAGCCCTGCCCTCGCTTTTTCTCTTGAGCACACTTGATTCCCTCACCTCTCGGGTCCTCTGCTGGCGGCACGTGGCTGCCCACCTTCTCTTCCTGTAATGGGTTGCTAATTGCTGCTGAAGAAAGTCCCCTACCCCTGGGACCCTTGAAGCTGTCTGACCACCCTTTCTCCTGACCCACTCGCTGCTTCTTCCCCCATCCCTGCAGCTATTTAAAGCTTCCAGCACGTCTTCAAGCTCCTCCCCACTCCTCCTGGGAGACCACACTCCTAGCTCCAGCCAGTTGTTGGGTCCGTCCTGCAGACCATAAGGGGAAAGAGTCTAGACTCCATAGCGTGAATTGGTCATTACTGATCTATTACCAGCATCAGGAAACCAACTGTGCTCCTGCTTCTCTCATCACCTCTGGCAGCTACTTTCCCTTCTTTATGAATGTGATGATTTATTAATGAAAAATCTCATCTCCAAGTATCCTCCCTCACCCAGGAGGGCCGCACCAGGAACCCTGCACTTAGCACCCTGTGGGGGGCGCCTTGCATTTTCCCGCTCTTGGGCATTAGGGAGAGCCAAGAGGGGAGCATGGGAGCCCGGCTTTGCATTGTCATGGTCCTCTCTCATTTCCTCCGTGCAGATCTTGAGTTCTGGTGTGCACTGGGTGTGGTGCCAGGGGGTGGGGAGAGAAGGGTGGGTCAGACTCAGGCTTTGCCCTCAAGGAGTTTACAGCCTGTGTTCCTAACTTACCTGGTCTTCAGACTTCTGGTCTGGCATTTGCTCTCTCCTTTGTCCACCACCCAACTGTCTGTTGGTGCCCAGTGCAGCCTTCTGGTTGGAGTCTGTTTGAATAAACTTTTTATTTTAGAATAGGTTTAGATTTACAGACAAATTGCGAAGACAGTAGAGATAGTTCCCATATACCCTACACCTCATTGTTTCCCCCATTGTCTTACATTAGTATGGTATATTTGTCACAAACAATGAACCAATACTAATACATCATCATTGACTAAAGTCCATACTTTATTTAGTTTTCCTCAGTTTTTACCTAATCCAGCTGGAGTTTTGATTCATTTCCTGCCATCCTCTTCTGCTGAACTTGCCTTGGCTTAGGCATGGTTGCTGTCCACCTGAAGGCCCCTCCCCTCCTCCACTCCTTCCTGTCCACTGTTCTTTCTGTCCCAGCCCAACCCCTGGCAAGTATAGCACCAGCAGGTGAGCCTCAACCCTGAAAGCCCCAGTGACCTGCAGTGACACTTGCACCTGGAGTTATCACATTGTTTCCTGCAACCATTGCATTCTTCCCTCTTGTATCATTGCAAGTCTAGTTGTATCAAATTTTACCAAACTGGAACGGTCCCATACTTACTTGGCTTAGTCAGAAATAATGTGTTTGCAAGTGACTCATCCTCTCTCCTTAAGAGCTTGACAAAAAAAGGGGTCCTTTATTGGCAGGATCCAAGGGAATCTAACAGCAGTGTTAGGTAAAGAGCTTGTAAGACATGGTCTCTGTTATTCACATGCCTGTGTGATGTTAGACAAGCTACTTTACCTTTCAGTGCTGTTTCCTCATCTGTAGAACAGGGCTGATAATGATGTCTACCCCATAGGTCATGTGAGGATTAAATGAGTTAACATGGGTAGAGCACTTAGAACAGTGCTTGGCTAGTGAGCACTCAGTCATCCTTAGCTATAATGATGACGATGATGATGATGATGATAAGGGTATCTCAAAGAAGCAAGGGGCTGGAAGTGCATCAGGAACAGGACAGAAAAATACGAAATGAGGTTCCTTTCATCCTCTTTTAAGGCTATGGGGTCTCTTTCCTGCCTTTCTCCAGGTGTTTAATTCATCCTTCTGTCCTCCTCTGCCAGCTGGGACATGGGGTAGAAAACGAAGCTTAAGTGTCCGGTGCCTCCAAGCTAGGAGACACAGTGTCGGTGGTGTTCACATTCCAAATTTCTGGAAAAGAGAAACAGAGCAGCCCTCCCAGGGTCAGGCAACCTCTAATGGTCTTGACAGCTGTTGGTATGTGTGGGTGTGTGTGGAGTCAAAAGATTCTTAGTGCGTCCCCTCCCAGGCTGAAGAAGCAGCAAGTTCTCTCAAAAGGGGGTGGATTAGTTATCCACAGCTGCATAACAAATCACTCCGAAACTTAGTGATTTCAAGCAAAAATAATCATTTATTACCTCTCTGGGTTTCCGGGGGTCAGGAATTTGGGAGCAGCTTGGCTGGGTGGTCCTGGCTTGGGGTCAGTCATGCCATTGCAGTCAGATGGTGGCTGGAGGTATGTCATCTTGAAGGCTTCTTCCTTCACTTGTCTGGCACCTGGGCTGGGAAGACTGAAACAGTCAGGGGCTGGAATAGTCGGGGCATATGGGGCATCTCTCTCTATTTCTACGTGGCTTCTTCACAGGAACCCTTCAGCATAGTGGCTTCAGATGTCTTACATGGCAGCTCAGGACTCCAAAGGCTCAAATGTGTGTCCTAAGAGGGAGAGAAAGCCAGGTGGAAGCCATATCGCCTTTTATGACCTCGCTTCAGAAAGTCACTGAGCATCGCTTCCCCTGTACTCTATTGGTCAAGGCAGATAGAAAGGGTTGCCCAGGTTCAAGGGGAGAGAACGTAGACACACACACCCCCACCTATCCATGGAGGCCTGTCAAAGTCAAGGTCACATTGTAAGAAGAGCCTGTGGGTTGGGATATTTATTGACATGGCCATCTTTAGAAAATGCAATCTGCCACACGGGGTGTGCATATAGATGAGGAGACAACGGTTGTCATAGTTAATGTAATACTATCTATAATATATAATATATTCTATAATACTATATTAATAGTAATACTAATACTAATACTAATAATACTAATATATACTAATAATAATACTAATAATAGTAATACTACTAATAATACTATATTACACAACAATATATTGTAAACATTTTACCACATAATTATTCTTTTGCAACATCATTTTATAAAAAGTATTAATTTTTAAAATTCATGTTACCAAAGTTATACATACTTGTGAAAAAATTCAAAATACAGAAATGCATAAAGAAAAAAGTGGAAGATTCTTCCCATCTCTTCCTTCCAATCTTACTCTCTATAGGTAACAAGAAGTTCTGTATCTGTGTAGACTTCCCTCTATACCTATTCAATCATATATATGATTTTTTTTATATAGAAATAAATCATGTTATATGTTCTTGTTTATTTTATTTTAAAATATCTCAGCTGTCTTGCCTTGGCAGGAAGTAGAGATGTATCTTATTCTTTGTGATAGGTGCATAGTATAATTTAATTTAAGCTATCCTCTGGGGGCACTCAGCTGCCCTTTACAGGTAGCCTCACTCTAGTAGTCAGCTAGTTTTAATCAGAAAAGTTGTCCTCCAAGTGCTTTATCAGCTCTTATCTCCCGTCAACACCAGAAGTATGGCTAATGAGCGTGAGTGTTCAAGTTAATCTGCTCAATGGCTGTTAGAAATGGGCTCTTTTTTTGCTGAATTGAGAAGTATTCAAGGTATACGGATTGGCTGAACTATTGTAGAGATGCTCTTTACCCTTGCACAAACAAGGTGGTTGAATCTAGACGGGCATGTGGCCTGTGCTCAGTGGAGCCTAAGGCTACATCTCTAATAGAGCCTTTGTCCAGCCATGAATTTGGATATTCCAGTTGCCTGATGCCAACTAACAAGGCTTAGAATCCTGCTTCTAAGTACACTTTAGCTTTCACTTCAATTGAACCTTGCATGCAAGGACTGGGAGCTGGGACTCCTTTGAGTCCCCCAAAGAGGCTGTACAACTGTGTGCCTACTTTTTAACATATGTGTGGCTGATTTGGGCCCGAGACCTGCTTTCGTCATATCCTGGTAGCAGGGGAATAAGTAGGTCCCACTTGCCTCAGGCTAATGGTGGCTACAGGACAGCCTCATGTGTGTGCCTGACCAAATTGGCGTAGGTCAGTTCACAACATTACGGAGGTACTGTGATTTATTTTTCCAAACCTGTTTCAGCAGACATTTAAAATGCTTCTAATGGTTTGCAGTGCCGTCTGTTTCACAGAATGTCTGCATAAATCTTTTTAATTGCAAAATGTTTTTGTATCTTAGATTTTGGCGGAATCTAGATTTGAACCCAAGTCTGGTTGATGCCAAAGCCCAAGTCTTTCCCAATACTTCTAGACAGAATTTTCTGGAAGATTGAATCTGGGAGTGAAAGTGCCAGGAGCTAATTGTGGATGTTCCTACTTTCCCAGTTCCTACTTGAGGATTCTGTCTCAGCCCTCAATTGACTTTTCACCTCTCCGGGTCAGCTTAAAATGATTCTCCACCCTTGATACAGGTATGGTTTTCTGAACAAACACACAAGAAATACTGTTGTTACAAATTAACTTTCAAACCCAGGAAGGTACAAAGCTCAGATTGTCAGTATATGGAGTTAAATATAACCTCATGCACTGAGCAATATATTTAAGGTCCTAATTAATAATTCAGAGCATCAGTTGCAGTGTAGAAAGATGTCACGTCTGCACTGGCTGTTAGTGGGAAAATTTGCTACCTTAACCACATTACACTCTCCTTCTACCCGCCAACCGAAAAATAAACCAGAGACATCTGCCAAGAAGTGGCAAGCAGATATTAATGACAAGGGTCAGGAATAGTATTATTCCAATTTACCAGTGATAGTGCCACTGAATAAAGAAGGACTTCTTTAAATCCAATCTTCTGAAACAATGGGGATTTGGATGTGAATTTTTGCCTTCATTACAGTGTTTTATTATCTTCGTTCCTAAGAAGTGGGTCAGATTTTGCAGTCGGTCCATAATTTATATTGGAGAGCTGGATATTTAACATTCCTAGACAAGAAGAATATGCCATTTTAATACTGGAGTTTTAAAGTTAGACGTTTGGGTTTTTTTCCCATTGAAGTAACAACTCACTCCCCCCACAACACTGTGCATTCTATACATAGTTCAGTGTAACTTAATTTTTGTTCAGAATGAATCCATGTGTGATTTCCCCTCCTGCAGATTCAGTCTTCTCCACCACACATCTCTTCTCCCCAGCCAGCCAAAACTAAGTTCTATCTTGTCTGATTCTTTGGAGTATGTTATCATTCTTAGACAGCAGGGTGCCTCCTTTAGTTGGAACTTTAATTTGTTTCTGAGCAAGAGAAGCTGCTGGTGAAAAGTTGTATGGGTCCTGTTTATAAATTTATTCAGTACAGTGTTATTTGTAATTGGATTGCAAACAGCCTGAAAGTCCACCAATAGAAGACTTTTGGTTAAATAACTTAGAGCACATTCAGACTTTCAAATACTCTGCAGCTGTAATAACAGAAAGCTCTACGGACTGATTGTAAAGATATACTGTTAAATGAAAAAAAAAATAGAGGAGAACATTGTGTACTGCATGCCACCATTTATGTAAAAAGGGGAAAATATATATAGGGAGAGATATGTATATTTGCTTATATACACATAAAGTATCTCTCAAGAAACTGATAAAATTGGTTGCTTTGGGGGCAAGAATCTGGGGGGCTGAGGGCAGGAATGGGGGAGAGACTTTCTTTACATATCCTTTGAATTTTGAACAGTGCAAATGTATTACCTGTTCAAAAAATAAATGAACAAGAGGAAAATTAAATAGCAAACAAAATGAAGGCAAAAACACCACAGGCGGTGTAGGAGGTAGCAGGTCACCTTGGAGCTGACCTTGGTCCACCCCTCAGATAGCCATGGCCTGGGGGAGGGGTATAACCAGAACTTTCTTTGTGGCGGGATATGGTCTGCCTCTTCCAGTAGCCCTTGCAGAGATTGTCCTGGGGCAAGTTCGGGGGAGGGGGGGGCTGAAAGACTGATCAGGTCAGAGGGATCAGGGCCTCAGCCCTTTACTTGTGAGGACTCTCCCTTCTCTGATGGGGTGAGAGGGTCCTGGTGGGGGTCTGCTGCCACAGAGGGGACATGGGAAGCCTTGGGGAACTCACCAATAAGGAAGAAGCAGGACTAGGCTCAGCATCGTGGCATAGACTCTTGTTGGGAAAAGGCAGATTCTCAGCCAGGGTGGGGCTGGGCCTGCAAGACCTCGGGCTGTTGTGGAAACAAGAGCTGAATGTTCTGGGGGCAAACAAAGAGCCAAACACTCAGGATTCCAGCTCAGTGCCTTATCCCAGGGCTCCCCAGAGGGAGGGCTCGGCCTTTCGTGGAGAGCCATTGGGGCCTGGATGGGAGCTGGAAAAGCAGTGACTTAGGATGGCTAGATGGAAAAAGACCACTGGTTTTCATCAGCAAAATTCAGGGGCAGTGATGGCAGCAAAAAAAGAGGGTGCCTGTTGGGGAACTGTTCAGATTTGCTAGTTTTTTCTCTCCCAGGTGTTCGGAAGCAGGACTGGGATGGAATCGGGCCAGCATCTTGGAAAATTCACCAGGGAAGGGGCCCCAAGAGAAAATCGGGCTTTTTATTAATCCAGGCATGTGGACCCTCAAACAGTTAATTTGAATATATAAAAGTGGCTGAACGATATTAAGGTGTTATTGTTCATTATTTGGGAGTGATATTGGTATTGGGGTTATGTTTACAACGATTCCTTCTCACATGCCAAAGTATTTGTGGAAAAGAATATGATGTCTGAGATTTGCTTCAAAACATCCAGTAGGGGGGAGGTGGGGGGAGGAAAAAGTGGGTGAAGTGTAGATGACAGATTGATCATAGACTGATACTAATTACTCTGTGTGATGGGTACTTGGGAGTTCACTATGCTACTCTCTCTCCTTTTGTGTAAGTTTGAAAATGTTAAGTATTAAAAAAAAGTTGGAGAAACAAAAGCCATATGAACTCGTTTTACCTTGTAAAACTTGTAAAACCTGTCCAAGTATGCTTCTATACCATTTGTTCCTGTGCTCCTTTGATTTCTTTTCTCTCTCCAACCAGTAAAGAGAATATATGATTTAAACACTCTATGACGATTGGTTAATTTGGAGGCTCAGTGACCCAGCTTCTTTGCACATTTCTAGTCTGCCATCCTCAGTTGTTGGAGCCTTGCCTCATGCTTGCAAGACAGTTGCGTCAGCTCCAGCCATCGCATCCTTACACAACATCCCAAAGCCAGAAGGGAGGAGTCATATGTATTTCCTTGTGCTCCGTTTTGAGGAGAAAACCTTCTTCAATTCCTCCCAGCCTACATCTCTTTCTTAATCATTGGTCAAAAATGTGTCACACTCTCTTTCCTGAACCAGTCACTAGCAATGGTAATGGAATCATGGTGATTGGCTTTGACTCCTCAAGACTCACCCCCAGCTCCACCCTCTGGCCTGGAGAGGGTCACAGCTTTTCCTGAGTCACATCCCCATTCCTCCCACGACCCAATAGCTAGACAAAATGTGGGCTTTGTAAGCAAGAGAGAAGTAAGAGAATGGCTGTGGGGCAGGAGACCAGTGGTAACCAGCCACTCGAGAGGCTTTGCAACCTGCGTCAAAATTTAATATATTCCTTTTAAAATACTTCACCTGTCTGAATGAACAAAGTTCTCTCAAATATTAGATAACATTGGTCTAACAAATTACATTTTTTAATCTGGTGAACTCTGGTACCATACATAAACAGTATACTTTCAACTTAAAATCCTAAGTCTACATCAGTTAATATTTTAATTTTAGAGTCACATGACTTACTTAGGTTAAATTCTTTTAAACATTACAAATATATAAGTGATTTTTTTTTTCCTTTTTGTCTTTTCTCGTGACTGGTAACGGGATCGCAACCCTTGGTGTCGCGCCCGCACCACGCTCAACCAGTGAGCGGACCGGTCTCTATATGGGATCCGAACCCTCGGCGGGAGCGCCGCCATGCTCCCACACGCCGCACTCTACTGAGTGCTCCACTGGGCCGGCCCAAAACATTACAAATACATAAAATTCCTGATTTGCTTAGATTCTTTCCAAGAGAATATAGGCCATTCTTAAGCATTTCTAAAACTTAATTAGAAATCTTCCCTGGCTCAAAAGATGTTACCCACTAAGGAAAGTGCTTATCCCAGTGAAATGAAGTTACTTTTGACCAGAAATTGTGGCCACACTTGAGCTCTGGAACTGCAGAGAGCTGGGGCAGTTCCTCTCCCGCCCACTAAGGAAACCATTATATCACCTTCTCAGCATGCTTGAGATTGCAGAATGAACTTGTGTTGACATTTAAAGTCGATTCTATAATTCTAAGGGGTGTTCAAAGCCCTCATTATGTAATTCTTCAGTTTCTTCACTTAAGTCTACAAGCCCTACCTTGGCTTCAATAGATTTTGCATTTCTTTGCTTCTTAAAAAGTAGGCATAGCTCTCCCTGCCTAAGTCTAAAAAAGACCTTAGAACTTTACAGCAGTTCTGCATTCTTTCATGGTCTCAGGACCACTCAATATTTATATATACCAAAATGATATTCATCTGAATTCTGGAAATCTCATATGGTTATGTCTGATTTGTGATCACAGCACATAAGGTCCATCTAACTGATGTTAAACACCACTAGATTTTGTGGAAAATATTTTGGAAAGGTGACTGAATGAGTTTATTAGAGTAGATTTAGTGTTGTATTAAAAACAAGTTAAGAAACAAAAACAAGTAAGAAAATAGGAAGGGAGGGAGGAAGAAAGGGTGGAAGAAGAGACAGACACAGGGTTGGTTTCACCACCCAGAAGTGGAAACACGGCTCATTCCTAGGCACACTGTGGCAGCTTGGGGAAAGGAGAGCTGCTCCACTCTTCCGTGGTGACGAGTTGCTTTCTCCTTACAACTACTTAGGGCTCACTGGGGGTGCTTGCCCAGGTGGACAGCCACCCACCACGATCTCTGGCCTCCCAGGAGATAAATCCTTTACTTGCTGGTCTGTAGCAGGTTTCCTCTGCAGGCCATCCTCCTTGTGATCCCTCGGTGTGCTAGCCAGGGGACATTCGAGTTTTCTGTTATTACCCAGTGTCAAAGAACAAAATTACAATAAATTGAGTTAAAGATCTCGATTAGCTTTATTGCGATTCTAGAATTGGGCAACACGGTATTTCATAAACTAGGATAAGTGTTCCAATGAGCCAAGCAGAGGAGGTTGGTTTGAAAAATAGAAAAAGACTGAAGAAAGCAGAAACAAAGAACAAAAAGTGGATTCCTTGGAGACAGGGCAAGATGGAAAACTACAGGTGTCCAGGGAGTGCTTCTCCCACAGAAAAGGACCAGAACAACTAACAGACAGCTAAATGTTGAGGGGCGCATCTGTGGGAGAGTGTAGGAGTACAGCAGGAGACTGGTGACACCCTTGTGGAGCACAAAAGCCAGGATGGTGGCACAGAGAGGACAGAGAGGCACACAGCCTCAGCATCTGGTCTCTGACACCAGGATCAGTGCAGGAGGAATCTTCCCTTGCAGCAAAAAGCTAGGCAGAGGACCCACAGTAACCCCCACCGTCACCACAGAGGTTCAAGGACAAGCCCAGAGCCAAGTGTGGGGAATGGCCTAGAACACAGACACTGCATCACTCTAAAACAGTAGCACAAATTGTGCACTCCCCACCCCCCATCCTCAGGACACAAGCCAATTCAGGATGGTGCCATCATAGAACCAGAGCCCTTGCTGGGAGAATGCCCTGCCTTGGGGCCAGTAGCCAGGTGCTTCCCCAGCCTTAAGGCTCTGCCCTCCACCTGGCACACTCACAGGAGAGGCTACAGTGCCCTGATCATGGTGGCTTGAAGTCCGGGCTCACAGTGGCTGTGACTCTAGTTCTGTGGTATGAGAAGCCACTCCTAGTCCTGCTGAACTGATGGACCCCCACGTCCCCAGCAAAAGATGAGACAGGCAGATCTTCCTCAGGTGGGCCACCCCGCTTTCCTCCCCCTACCCCCTAGCACCGCCAGATGACTAAATTGTGTGTGCCTGAACCCCCATGTCAGAAAAACAGCTCGTGGGTCTCTATCCTAGCGAATATGCCCTCGGGCTGGTGGAAATAAAGTGCATCCCTCCTTCCCTTCCAGAGAAGCAGCCAGTCAGTTCCGTCCAGAACAGTCCCGCCTAGCAGCCTTGCCAACAGTCCCAGAAGTAGTTGCACTGGCTCCTTCACTGCAGGTCTGCCTAGTGGTCTTGCCCACCACCCAGAAGCAGCTGTATGGGTCACTTCACTGCGGACCTGCCTAATGGCCTTACCCACTGCCCAAGAAGTGGCTGGACAGGCCCCCTCACTGCAGCCCTACCTAGTGGCATCACCCACCTTCTCAGAAGTGGCTCAGCAGCTCTGCACTTGGCAGACCAGCTCCTGAACTGCAGAGGGAAGCATGACCTCACATCAGGCCCCAAGAAGTGGCACAGCAGAACCTCCAGCAGACCTGCACTCAGCTAGCTGAGCCAAAGCACACCCGTACCCCTAGCTCAGGAAAACAGCTCAGCTGTCAGACCCCTGGAAGACCTGCCCCCGAGTCTTAGAGCCATCACATGCACACCCATCTGAGTGAGAAACAGCTTGGCTGATGTGTCCCTGGCAGACCCAACCATGGTGAGAGAAGCAGCATGATGACCCTGCCACCAGCAAGCCAGTCCTGGAGACCTTGACACACCATATGCCCACATCACCAGCCTGAAAATCAGTCCGGCAACCACATCCCCAGTGAGCCAGCTCCTGAGATGACAGACCCACAGGGGGAAGGTGCATACCTCCAGCCTGTGAACCAACCCAGCGATCACTGCCCCAGAAAAACTGTGCCACTGCCACCATAAACCTCCAAAACATAGGTCGCTGAATGTATTAATCCATTTCTGTTGCTTAAAAATACCTGAAACTGGGCAATGTATAAAGAAGTAGAATTTATTGCTTACAGTGTCAGAGGCTGGGAAGTCCAAAGTCCAGGGACCACATCTGGTGAGGGGCTTTTCTTGGTGGTAACTCTACAGTGATTCAGGGTACCACATGGCAAAATAGCAGAAGCAGAGAGAGAGACAGAGAGAGAGAGAGAGCACTAACTCCTCACTCCTTCACCTTTTAAAGGCCTCAGAATCACACTCATGACCACCATTAAACCATCAACTTATTAATCCATTCACTAGGCATGGTCCTCACAATCCAATCACCTCTTTAACGACCCACCTTTCAATAGCCATAATGGGATTTCCCACCCTTTTAACACTGTCACAGTGGGGGTTAAATTTCTAACACACGGACTTTGGGGGACACAATTTAATACAAAACATTGCCCCACCCCCAGCCCTCAAAATTCATGTCATTCTCACAGGTAAATATATTCATTTCATCCCCAAAGTCTTGTTTCAATTCAAAAGTCCGAAGTCTCAAGGTCCCACCTGTGCAATCAAAACAAGTTATTTACTTCCAAGACATGGTGCTGGGACAAGTATAATGTACATATTCCCATTCAAAAAGGGAGAAATAGGCAAAAGAATGGTGTAACAGGTGCTAAGCAAGTTCAAAACCCATCAGATCTTAAAGCTGGAAAATCATGTACTTTGACTCCATGTTCGACATTCTCTGCATGCTGGTATAGGAAAAGGGTCCCCAAGTCCTCAGGCAGCTCTGCTCCTATGGCTTTCCTGGTCTCCAGCCATGCTTTAGCTCTTGCAGGATGGCATTGCATACTAGTAGGTCCACAGTTCTGGGTTCTCCATGGTGGTCCTGTTCTCATGGCTTCACTAGGCATGGCACTGATGGGGTTTCTGTGCTGCAACTCTGACTCCACATTTCCTCTTGGCACTGCTCTTGTGAAGCCTGTATGTGGTGATTCTGCCCCTGCTACAGATCTCTTCCTGGGACCCCAGGCTTTTCCATACATCCTTTGAAATCTGGGTGGCACAACTCTGGCATTCTGCAGTCCTGCATACTTAACACTATGTGGATGCTGCCAAGGCTTCTGGCTTGAATCTCCCAAAGATGCAGATCCAGCTACACCTGGGGCCAATTTAGCTACAGCTGGAGCAGTCAAGGCAGCTGGAGCAGCCAAGGTAGCTAGAGCAGTCAAGGCAGCTGGAGCAGCCAAGGCATCTGGAGCAGCCAGAGTGCTGGTGCTAGAAGCAGCTTCCTGAGGTGGCCCTGGGCAGTGAGCCCATACAGGGTGCCTCAGGCCTGTTCTCCCAAACCATTCTCTCTCACTAAACCTCTTGGTCTGTGATGGGAGGGGTGGCCTGGAAGACTTCTGAAATGCCTTTGGGACCTTTCTCCCATTGTCTTGGCTGTTAGCACCTGGCTGCCTCATAGCCATGCTAATACCTTTAGCAACCAATCCTTCCACTACACCCTTGAATTTTTCTCTCATTCTCTACCACAGGGCCAGCCTGCTGCAAATTTTCCAAATATTTACACTCTGTTTCCCTTTTAATGATAAATTCTGCCTATACTTCATGTCTTTTCTTTTTAAAAGATGACCGGTAAGGGGATCTCAACCCTTAACTTGTTGTTGTCAGCTCTACGCTCTTCGAAGTGAGCCAACCAGCCATCCCTATATAGGTATCCGAACCCATAGCCTTGGTGTTATCAGCACTACACTCTCCCAAGTGAGCCACAGGCTGGCCCCACCTTCATGTCTTTTCTGCCGTAACTCAGCATAGGCTGTTACAAGTATCCATGCAGCTTCCTGAATGCATTGTTGCCTAGAAATTTCTTCCACCAAATAACTGGGGTCAACATGTTTAAGTTTCACTTAAACTTCATTCCATAAAACTTTTGGGTATGAACACAATGCAGCCAAGTTCCTCACAAGTTCATAGCACAGGAGATCTTCACTTCAATTTCCAATAAACTGCTTCTTATTTCTATCTGAGACATCCTTAGAATGATCTTCACAGTCTATATTTCTATCGAAATTCTGCTCACAACCATTTAACTAATATCTAAGAAGTTCCAAACTTTCCTTTGTCTTTTTGCCTTCTTCTGAGTTCTCCAAACCTTTGCCCATTACTCAGTTTCAAAGCCATTTCCACATTTTCAGGTATCAATTTAGCAAAAATGCCCAACTGCTTGGTACCAATTTTCTGTATTAGTCTGTTTCTGTTGCTTATAACAAAATACCTAAAACTGGGTAATGTATAGAGAAATAGAATTTATTTCTTACAGTTTCAGAGGCTGAGAACTCCAAAGTCCAGGAAACACATCTGGTGAGGAGCTTTTCTTGGTGGTAACTCTACAGTCATACAGGGTACCAGATGGCAAAATGGCAGAAGCAGAAAGAGAGAGAGCACTAACTCCTCACTCCTTCACCTTTTAAGGACCTTGGAATCACATCCATGACCACCATTAAACCATCAACTTATTAAACCACTTACATGGGCATGATCCTCACAATCTAATCACCTCTTCTTTGAATGTCCCATCTTTTAATGACCATAATTGGATTTCCCACCCTCTTAACACTGTCACAGTAGGGGTTCAGTTTCTAATACATGGACTTTGGGGGAGAAGATTCAATTCACAGCACTGAGTCACTGGCAGCTGTAGCAAAAGTGGATTACAGCTGAATAAACTATGCTGAATCTACACTACTGCATCTATCTGGAACAAAGCCATTGCACTCACCCAATCAGCACCCTAGGATGCATGTGCAGGTGAAAGTCTTTTCCCATGCAGGCCACTCTACAAAACTCAAAAAGGTGACTGTTTCACCAGATGTACAGATATCAACACAGGGACACAAGAAATATGAAAAAACAAGGTAACATGACACCACCAAAAAACAAAATAATGCTCTAGTAACTGATCTCAAAGAGTCAGAAATTGCTGACTTGCTAGAAAAGGAATTCAAATTAATGATCTTAAGGAAACTCACTGAGATACAAGAGAATACAGAAAAACAGTTAATAAAATCATAAAAACAATTCATGATCTGAATGAGAAATTCAACAAAGAGATACCTATCATTTAAAAAAAATCAAGCAGAAATCTTGGAATTGAAGAATTCATTGAATGAAATAAAAAATACATCTGAGAGTTTCAACAACAGACTAGATCAAGTGGAAGAAAGAATTTCTGATCTTGAAGATGGAAGTTTTCAAATAACACAGGAAAAGAAAAAAAAGAAAGGAATAAAAAAGAATGAACAAAGCTTACAAGATCTATGGGATACTATTAAGCAAACAAAATTCAAATTATGGGCATTCCAGAAGGAGAGGAAAACAAAATTAAATAATATTAAATAATATTAAAATAAATAAAATTAAATAATATTAAAAACCAATGTAAAGAACAAATAGCTGAAGATTTCCCTAGTTTCAGGACAAATGCAAACATCCAAATCCAGGAACCTCAAAGGTCCCCCAATAGATTCAACTCACATAGGTCATCTCCAAGACAAATTGTAGTCAAACTATCCAAAGTTAAAGTCAGAGGCTGGCCAGTTAGTTCAGTTTGTTAGAGCTAGCCTTATAGCACTGAGGTCATGGGTTTGGATCCCTGCACCCAGCCACCAAAAAAGAAAAAAGTTAAAGATGAAGAGAGAATTCTAAAAACAGCAAGAGGAAAATGTCAAGTCACTTATAAGGGAATCCTCATTAGACTAACAGCAGACTTCTCAGCAGAAACCCTACTGTCCAGGAGAGAATGGCATGATGTATTCAAACTATTGAAAGAAAAAACTGCCAGACAAGAATATTATACCCAGTAAAGCTATCCTTCAGAAATGAAGGAGAAATAAAGTTTTTCTCAGACAAGCAAAAATTACCACCAGACCAGCCTTACAAGAAAGGCTTAGGGGAGTCCTACATTTAAAAAATAAAGAATAATAACAGTAGTCATGAAAATACCTGAAAATATAAAACTTACTGGTTGAGTGGGTACACAAATTAGAAAGAGAAAGGAATCAATCCTTGCCAATACAGAAAACCACCAAATCACATGAATAAACATTAAGAGAGGAAGAAAGGAACAGAGGATACACAAAACAATAAAAACAACTAACAAAATGACAGGAGTAAGACATCACATGTATATAATAACCTTGAATGTAAATGGATTATGCTCCAATTAAAGGACATAGACTGGCTGAATGGATTAAAAAAAAGACCTATCCATATGCTGCCTACAAGAAACATACCTTACCTACAAAGACACACATAAACTGAAAGTGAAGAGATAGGAAAAGATATTCCATGCAAATGGAAAACAAAAGCGAGCAGGAGTAGCATACATATGTCAGATAGAATAGGCTTTAAATCAAAATCTGTACAAAGAGACAAAGAAGGGCACTATATAATGATAAAGGGATCAGTACAGCAAGAAAATATAATAATTATAAATATATATGCACCAAACACCAGAGTACTCAGATATAAAGAGAGAGATAGACAACAACACAATAATAGTTGGTGAGTTTAACTCCCCACTCTCAGCATTGGATGGATCACTGAGACAGAAAATCCACAAGGAAACGTTAGGTTTAAATGGCACCATAGACCAGAGGGACCTAAGAGACATTTACAGAGCATTTCATCCAACAGCTGCAGAATACACATTCTTTTCATCAGCACATGGAACTTTCTTCAGGATTGACCATATGTTATGTTAGGCCACAGAATAAGCCTCAATAAGTTCAAAAAAAAAATCATATCAAGTATTTTTTTTCTGACCATAGTGGTGTAAAACTAGATATGAATAACAAGGTGTACTTGTGAAACTACACAAATACATGAAAATTAAACAACATGCTCTTGAATTACCAATGGGTCAAAGAAAAGATTAAGAAGGAAATCAAAAAAGTTTTTGGAAACTAATGAACATACCAAAGCCTATGGGATAAAGCCAATGCAGTATTAAGAGGAAAGTTTATAGCATAAATGCCTAATCAAAAAGATAGAAAGATTTCAAATAAACAGCCTAACAATGCACCTCAAGAAACTAGAAAAGCAAGAGAAAACTAATCCCAAAATGAGAAGAAGAAAAGAAATAATAAAAAGTAGAGCAGAAATAAATGAAGAGGGAAGAGGGCAATGGGGAGAGGGTGGTCAATGGATACAAAACATTAGAGAGACAAGAAGAATGGGATCTAGGGTTCTATAATAATATAGGGAGACTACAGTTAACAACAAAGTTCTGTGTATCTTTGAATAGCTAGTCAAGATGATGTTGAATGTTCCTAACACAAAGAAGTGACAAATCTTTGAGGTGATGGATATACTAAGCACCCTGAGATGATCATTGTACACAGTATGAATGTACCCAAATATCGTATTGTATTCCATAAACATATACAATTATCATGGGTCAATTAAGAAAAATAAATTAAAAAGAGAAAAAAAGATTAGAGAGAGAGTAGAATAGTGGTTACTAGAGACAAGAAAAGGAAGGGAAAAGGAGGTGCTAGGGAAAGATTGTTAGACTGATGCAAAGTTACAAAGTTACAGTTAGACAGGAAGAACAAGTTCTGGTGCTCTAGGGTGACTCTAGCTAATAATATTGTTTCACATATTTCAAGATAGCCAGAAAAGAAGATCTTGAATGTTATAACCACAAAGAAATGATAAATGTTTGTGATAGATATTCTAACTCTTCTGATTAGATATTATACAATATATGCATATATTGAAACAACAAGCTGTACCCCATAAACATGTACAATGAGAAAAACAAATTAAAATTAAAACAACAACAAAAAAGGAAATAGGTAGACTCCATTCACCCCAGCAATTCATGTCTAAGAATCTAGCCTAAGGAAGTAAACAGAGCTATGTACACATACACACAAAAGCTGATCAGTCATTTCAAAGTTACTTTCCTTGTAACGCAGGGACAAGAAGACAGAACAATAGAAAAATAAAATCAGGTTACTTCAGGCTACCTCTTTTGTGTAAGGATTAAAGTAGAGGGAACTTTGTTATTATACCTATTGAAGATTTAAACTGGCCTGTTTGGGAAGTTGGCTGTTCTCTTTCTCCTGACTTCTCATAAGGTCAGACCATATCCTAAGTGACATGGAACTTAGCAGAGGTAACCCCATGTTGATTTTTAGTTTGGTCTTTTGGAACCTAGTGCAGGAACTTAGTCCAAAACAATGGCCTCCTAAAATTTTTATTTAACACCAGGAATATGGGCAACCCAAAGGAAAAGGTCCTCTATGCCTTGCCACAGAGGACCTTACTCTAGGGTGACTGGCTGGCTGACCTCAGGATGCTGTGGCTGCTAATGTGGGTGACTTTTTTAGTATGATAGATAGATGCTGCTGCTGAAGGTTTCTTTCTTGCATCTCAGAATTTCCTACCTTCTTCCAGAAGTACATCCCCTAAGGAGTTCCTTAACTGAAGGTCAGTTGCTGGTAAAACCTCAACTGACAATGAAAATTGTCAGTTTTTTCCCACTCTCTTCTTGAAATGCAGTTTATCTCAACATAAAATTCCAAGCTGGTGGTTATTTTCTTTCATCACTTTAAAGATAGCATTTGGTAACAAGAAAATTCGATGGGGAAATGGGGGAAAATAGTCTTTTCAACAAATGGTGCTAGGACAACTGGATATCCACATGCAAAAGAATAAAGATAGACCCCGACCTCATACTGTATACAAAAATTAACTCAAAATGGATCAAGGACTTAAATGTCAGACTTAAAACTATGACATTTCTAGAAGAAAATATAGGGGTAAGTCTGCATGACTTTGGATATGGCAATGGATTCTCGGGTATAACACCAAAAACATGAGCAACAAAAGAAAAAATAGATACATTGCACTTTATCAAAACTGAAAACTTTGTGCTTCAAAGGACACCATCAAGAAAATGAAAAGGCAATCCATAGAACTGGGGAAAATATTTGAAAAATATATATCTGATAAGGGTCTAGTATCAAAAATATATGAAGAACTCTTACTATTCAATAATAAACAGACAACCCAATTAAAAAATGAGTAAAGAATTTGGGTAGACATTTCTCCAAAGAAGATACACAAATGGCCAATACGTACATGAAAAGATGCTCAAACATCCTTAGCCATCAGGAAAATGCAAGTCAAAGCCACAATGAGATACTTCTTTATACCCACTAGTATGGTTATAATGAAAAAGGCAGATAATAGTAAGTGCTGACAAGGATGTGGAAAAATTGGAGCTCTCATCCATTGCTGGTGGGAATACAAAATGGTGCAGTTGTTCTGGAAAATAATCTGGCAGGTCCTCAAAATATTTTGCATAGTTATCATATGATCCAGCAATTCCACTCCTAGATATATACCCCAGAGAAGCAAAAGCATATAACACACAAAACTTGTATGTGAATGTTTTAGCACTGTTATTCATGATAGCCAAAAGATGGAAATAACCCAAATGTCCATCAACTGACCAATAATAAGTAAAATATAGTATATCCATATAATGGTATATTATTTAGCCATAAAAAGGAATGAAGTACTGATGCATGCTACAACACAGATGAACTTTGAAAATATGCTTAGTGAAAGAGGCCAGTCACCAAAGAAAAAAAAAAAAAAGCACAAGCAACAAAGGACCATATAATGTATCATTCCATGTGTATGAAGTGTTCAGAATAGGCAAACATATATAGATAGAAAGTAGATTAGTGCTTGCTGGGGTCTGGGGGAGAGGGGAATGGGGGGTGACTGCTAATGGGTAGGGAGTTTCTTTTCAGAGTAATAAAAATATTCTGAAATTAGATAGTGGGTTGTTGCACAACTCTGTGAATATACTAAAAACCACTTAATTGTACATTTTAAAAGAATTGTATGGTATGTAAATTATATTTTTAAAAAAGGACCTTTGGCTGTCTTCTGGTTTCTGCTGTTGCTGTTGGGAATTGTGCTGACATTCGGATTATCACTCTTGCGTAGGCAATTATCCTCCCCTCACACCCAGGCCACTTTTAGAATCTTCTCTTTGTTTTTTCTTTGGTTCTACAATTTCACTATGGTGTATCTCGATATGGATTTCTTTTTATCCTATTCAAATTTGTTGGACTCCCTGGCTCTGAGAATTCACATCTTTCATTAATTTTGGAAAATTCTCAGCCATTATTCCCTCAAATACCTGTATTGCCTTTCTCCCCCCACCCCACCCCCACTTTTTTTTCCTTCTGAGACTTCAGTCAGACATTTATTAAATTGCCTATACTATCCTCCATATCTATTAGCCCCACCTTAATATTTTCATCTCTCTTTCTTTGCTGCATTCTGGGTTGGGAAGGAGCAGGTTTAAGCTGAGTTGGGGTTTTTCTACAGGTGGAGAAATTCATGCACGCAGGAAGGGGATGTGGTGGTGAAGAAGGGGGAGGGGGTTTCTTGTGATTCTCAGAAAACGTGCTGTTCTAGGGACCTGAAACTCTCTGCAGCCATTTTGGGTGTTCCTCCTGTCCACCCACTGCCGTCTTAGACATCTGCTAAAACACAATTGCCTAACATATGTCATCTTTGCTCAGGGACCATGCTAATCTTCTCTGTATTGTCCCAGTATTAGTATACGTCCTGCTGAAGCAAGCACCCCTTTAATGGTTTAATGGTGGTCATGGGTATGGTTCTGAGGGCTTTAAAAGAAGAGCCAGTTAGGAGGTAAGTTCTCTCTCTGCTTATGCCATTTCACAATGTGATACCCCATGTCACTGAAGTCACCACCAAGGAAGGCCCTCACCAGATGTGTTCTCTGGAATTTGGACTTCCCAGCCTCCAAAAATGTAAGCAATAAATTTCATTTTCTTATAAGTTTCCCAGTTTCAGGTATTTCTGTTATAAGCAACAGAAATGGACTAATATACTCTACATTCAATCTATTAGCAAATTTTTTCAGGTCTACTCTTAAAATGTATCTTATATAAAAAGGAGAAAATGCACCCATCAATTTTAGAAGAAAGGCCATCAGTTGAAATGTGAGATTGAGACCTAATTCCTTAGCAGAGCAGGAGGTTAGAGAAGCCTGTGTTTTAACTAGATATTATTGTCTGTGTCCAGAACATAAACCTTTGATCTACACAGGACATTCTTCCTGGAGGGTAGATCTCCTCAGTAGACCAAACTATATACCATAAACATGTTTAGGAAGCAGAGAATTAGAACAAATGAATATTTCCATCAGGCTATAGAGGGCTATATTCTCCACTCCAGCCCCTGTCTAAGAACTTGTGGCAATCATCCAGAATTAGTCATCCTCAGACCACCACCTTGATATCTAATCCCTTAGACCCCAGAAGTTCCACTTGCATCTGGCCTCTTTCCTCAATACTCACCCCTATGCCTTGGTTGGAGCCTCATTGTCCCTTCCCAGAACTTGTGTAGTGGCCTTCTAACTGGTGTGCCTCCGATTTATCCCTGACACTTCATCTTCCACCCTCCCACCAGAGTCATTCTAGAAAGACTTCTTCTCACCCTACTTCTCTGTTGAAGAGCTTCCTTTGGTTTGCTTGGCTTCAACATCAAATCAAAATGCTTTAGCAGGACATTCACACTTCACATACCCTATGCTCCAGCACTCTGAACCCCTCTCTGATTTCTCTGCAGCCTTTGTGTCCCCATAGGTGTAGTTTCTTCTGCCTGAAAAGCTCTTCTGTCCCCTTTTTGCTTGATAATCACTTACGTGCCTTTCGAGAGCAAGCTCATATGTCACCTCCTCCAGGAAGCCTGTCTGGACTCCTCCAGACAGTGCTCTCCTCTTTTATAGGGACTAACATATTACATTACCATTATTTGCTTGCACCTACCTTCTCTGTGACTTGTGGAACACCTTGAGGGCAATGACTCTGCTTATTCATCTTTTTATCTTCAGAGCCTAGTACAGTGCTGAGCTCATGAAAGGTGCTCAAAAAGGATTTGTTAAATGAATGAATACATGAATAAATGAATGAATGTTTGACCATTGTGGTAGACTGCCATTTGGTGGCCCCTAAAGAACCTCACCACATTCTATTTCTGCCCTTGTGCAGTCCCTCCCACACTGACTCTGGGCTGGGAAGTGACTCATGTCATTTCAGTTCACAATCCAGTGGGCAGATCCAATCATGTGGCTCTGCCCAACTGCAAGATGGAGGGGACAGGAGTGGCAGGAAGGCATGATGCAAGAGCTGTAAGCCAGGACTGGTTACATACTGACAAATTCTTACTCTTCGGCTCTCCTATTCCTAGATTTTTACCTTTCTAGTAATGATAACATTGTATAGAATTTTCTTCCATGCGAAATATTCTCACATATATGAACCTTGTAAAAACTGTTAAAAGGGTAAACTGAGGCACTATAAAATTTTAAAGAGTTTATTTGCGCAAACAACAGTTCATAAATTGGTCAGTTGTAAACCAGAAGTGGTTCAGGAGATCCACTGAGGGAATGCAAGGGGAGGCTTTTATAGGACTGACACAGAAGTAAAGCAAAGGAAATATTTGACTGGTGATAAACCAGAAATCTGCTCTGACTGAGGTCAGCTAAATTCCTAACAGCCTTGGGGAATCTGGGATAGAGCGACAGCCATGTGCACACATTCTGGAACTGTTACTACAAGAGTACTTTTAATCTGCCACCAGACTTTCTGATGCCTAAAGAAGTTGTATTAACTTAGGAATGCTGAAGATGTATCTTGTGATCCTTACTCATACATCTGCACCTAGGATGTAAACGAGAACCAATCGCTAACCTATGTAATGCTGTGTAACCGACAGAAAAACTGATGTGCTGATTAAGGGGCTGTCCCCTTTTCTCCCCTTAGTTCTTCAGTTTTCTGTGGTTATAAAAAATGCTAAAGTCCAGCCAGTCCTTCAGAAAGCACTTCCTAAAGCAACTTGGTGTGTTCTCCCAGGCAGTTACACAAATTGGCTCAAATAAACTCTTTAATATTTTATCAGTGCCTCAGGATCTTTTTCCAGGTGGACATTGCTTACAGTTACACAGTCACCTTAGTTCATCTATCCAGATGGAAAGCCCCTAGTTATATAAGTTTGGTGGCTGCTTCTGATTGGTTGAGACTAAATTCTGTTCTTTAATATAGGCATTTACAAGCAGTAGCTTATGTTACGTTTCACTTATGTTTGCAAATCAGACAAGGTCGAGGTCACTTATAAGGCCTAACTGGCTTTGTCTGCTTAGGGATTCCTCAGCCTGGTTTCCACTTGAATTTACTTTAACAGAATGCTCTGGGTAAATATCAATGTTGTCACCATATTTTATAGATGAGAAAACTGAGACACTGAAAACTGAATCTCTCATCCGGTTAATGAGATGGTTGGGGTTCAAGCCTCAAAGCCAGGCTGTTTCCCTAGCCACAGCAGCCTTGAGCTTGCGACAGTCCAGGCGTGTCATCGTAGAGCACTTTCCCGAAAGAGCTAACACTGGGAACAGACTGGACCTTGGCTAATTTTTAGAAACAGCCCCAGTCCCCACCTCCCACCTCCCCTCGCTCCAATTCACACGTTGGGAGTATTCAAATAAGTACCAAACACAGAAAGAGAGACAGAGAGAGAATCTGACTGGCTAACTTGGGTCATGTGCCCGTCATTGTAATGGGAGGATGGGTCATGCTACTGGCAGCCATACGGAAAGGAAGGATTCATTCTAAAGGAGGAGTGCTGTTACCAGAGAGAGCCAGGCATGCTATGCAGACAAAAACCAGAGATGCCCAGTCCAAGTTTGGAATTAATAGGTATTATGGGTTGGATTGTGTCCCTCCCCCGACCAAAAGATATGCTGGCATCCTAACCCTCAGGACCTCAGAATGTGACTGGTATCCTTATAAAAAGGAGAAATTTGGACACGGAGATATGCACACAGGAAGAACGCCATGAGAAGATGAAGGCAGAGATGGGGGTGATGCATCTATAAACCAAGGAACGCCGAAGGTTGCCAGCAGCCACCAGCAGCGACGGGAGGGTCAGAGAACAGATTGTCCCTCCCAGCCCTTGGAAGGAACCAACCCTGTCAACACCTTGATCTCAGACTTCTGGCCTCCAGAACTGTGAGACAATACATTTCTGTTATTTATGCCCTCCAGCGTGTGGTACCTTGTCAAGTCTCTAGCAGACTGGTACTAGGCCAGACTGAGTGGGATTCTGACCAAGGCTGCTGCTGTCCGTCTCCATCTCTGACCCATCTCTGCCTTTTCTCCTGCTTCCTTTGCCCCCAACTCCTACATCGATGTTCTTTCCCCAACCCACCGATTTCTGTCCAATCTGCAGCCCACAAAACCACTGTCCCTGAGCCGCTGCTGCATATGTGTTTGAATCCCAGAAACCTGCTCTCTCCAAATGAAAGAACAGCCCTCCCCTGAGGAGGGGTGGGAAGGAGTGTGGCTATGTCTGGGCCTTCCCTGTGTGGGCTATCTTCTGTGTCACTCTCCTCCAAATGGGCTGCAGGACTGAGTGGCCAGCCAACCCCTGACTTGCGGGATTGGGGGGGAGGGGGAGGGGTGGTGGAGAGGGGGCATAAAAACCTGAGAAGTGAAAAGGGGCATCTTTGAATCAAGATTTTGGTTCAGCTTACTGATGCCTGGTGCACTATCACACGATGAGATAATCATACTTTCTAGGTGTCACTATGCGCTTTGAATGTTCTTTGTTTCCCTTGTGAATTTCCTTAGGTTTTGGTAAAATTCCTTTGGATAATTACAGCCTACCTTAAATACACTAAAGGATGTGGTGGGCTGAAGGTGGTGGTAGAGGCAATGGTGGTGATGGAGGACAGGGGGCTGAAGAGGAAGATGTCTGGCTTAGTTAGGGCAAAAGTGAGAGATCCCACAGTCCTGGTAACCAGAACAGCTGGTCAGGGAGCTCCTGTGACTTGGCCCAGGTTGCAGCTGGAATGGCATGGTTACACAGATTCCAAAAAGGGCTCACTCTTTTCTAGAAGGTCTGAGAGAGAGAGGGCCAGTCTAGGTGAAGGACCAGAGCTGCTGTAAAGGTTAGAGCCCAGAGGAAGCAGAGCAGAAACTGCAAATATTAGATTGCTTGTTCTCAGTGGCAGCTCTGTCACTCATTAGCTGGGTGACCTTGGTGTGGGGGGCTCAGTGATCCCCCTTTGAAGAAGAAAGTGTTGTTCCAGCTGCTATTGGCAAACAGCCCTCGGCTCTCAGTCCCCTCAGGGTCTGCCTCAGCTGCAGAGAGCGCCTCGCCAAGGTCATGGTCTTTTGGGTGGTCCCGATCCATTCATTGATGGATGGCTGCCAGAGGATTAAAGTCCAGCCATTTTGGCCCAAGTCGGCACAGCTCTGAAGGGTCATTCCTACTCCAGAGCCTCCTGTGTGGGTGGCCGAGGCTGTCCCTGGGTCTGTATCATAGCTGACTCCACCATCTTACCTCCCTCCCCTTCTTTCTCCTCCTTTCCAAGGGTACTTAATAGACATCCTGCATGCTCAACTCTGCCTCAGAGTTCCTTCCCAGGGAACCCAACCTGTGACACTTAGGCAAGCTTATTTGTCCCCCAGAGCCTGGCTTCTTTCATCTGTGCAGTAGGAGTGATGATGCCTTCCTGGAGGCTTGTTCTGCGGATTAAATGAGATACGTGCTCACAGTCTTGGTCCAGGCTGAGCTGCCAGGGCATGGAAGCAATGCTGATTAGTGTGTTCAGAGGCTGGTGCTTGCTGACTGGAAATGACAGCAAGTTCCTGCAAGGCATTGTTTCATGCTTTAAACCTGCACCTGAGTGTTCTGAGGCTGTGCTGTTCCTCTGAAAGGTGTCTGTGTTTACCGGAGTCCCTCCTGCTGTGCCAAGGCTGGTAGTTGAGCTGCGCTAGCTCTGTGCATGGTATGACAATCTACCAGTTGGAAACAGGAGCCCCACTGCAGCCCTGAAAGGAAGGGAGGGCAGTTGCTGGGTCCCCGGGGTGGGGAGCCATCTCTGCAGGAGACATTTCTAATTTTTTTGAGCCCCAGGGGGAAGTGACATGGAGTTAGGGCAGGGAGTGCTACCGTTCTCAGGGGGCCCCAGCAGGACAAAAGTCTCTGTAAGCACCAGCGCTATCTCTCATGCCTCCCAACTCCCTTTGGAAGTGGTGACAAATAGAAAGTACCCTGGGCTTGAAGTACACTACACCATTTCCCCTTTTTAGGAGGCCCTGGGGGGATCCAGATGAACCTGTAACTCTTCTGGCCTGGGTGGGTCACCTCATAGCAGGGGACCTCTGGCTTAAAAAATTATTTTCATATCATGAAGTGATACGAAATTCATTTTCATGCTGTTCTTTAGAGAAAAATGTAAAAATACGAATAAGTGCACACACACAAAAGACAAAAGAAAAAATAATTTTCTATTGTTATCCTGGCTCATACAGATAAAAACAACATTTTAGGCTATGCCCTTATGTCCTTTTTTCTTTATATGCACATGTCGATACGCAGTAGAGTCACATCACATACCCCAATTTAGCTGTATGTACTTTGCAGAGCAAGAGAAAAGAGTTTAAATAATAGGGGTGATTCTGTTGACCAGTTTATTCAAAGAATGAGCATGAAATGGAAGCCACAAATCTATTTTCTCAGTTGCTTTCAATTCAAATGTGTCTCTCCAATCCTGCCAAGTGATTCTAGCGTACACACTTTTCACACAGTATGGTCCCTACACGCAAGCGCACTACTGCACTGGGGACTCGCCTTGAGAAACAGTGACCTTGCTGTGTAGGATGTACTGCTGAGCCTCCAGTGTGTTGCTGTGCTGCGTTATTTTCAAGGGCAGTTCTGAGTTGATGATTTCCTCTTCTCGCCTGTCTTTAGAAGTCACCCCCTCCAGAGGGTGCAGTTTCACTGCACATCTGTTTACAACACTTGGGATGGTTTCAATGTTCCAGCAAGAACTAAGATGCTGAGATGAACATCTTGTCCATAACATACTGGCTCTCTGGTTGAATTATTTCTTTAGGCTACATTTCTGGAAGAAGAGCTGTACCAATTCCCCCCAGAATGGTGATATCAGTCTACACTCCTGCTAACAGTGCAGAAGTGTGTCTTTTTTCCTTTTTCTTGCCAGCACTAGGTATTATCGTTTTTTTTTTTTTTTTTTTTTTTTTTTTTTTTTAAATACACAGTCCATGTACTTGGTACATGATTCAAGCAATGCAAAAGTATTTATGATCAAAAGTAATCTTGCCATCCTTATCCCCCAGTCCTTTAGTTTTCTTCTTGAGAGGCAATCACTGGTAACTGTTTCTTGAGTCTCCTTCCAGGAAAACCCCAGGCCCACACTGTCCAATACAGTAGCCACTAGCCACATGTGGCTACTGAGCACTTGAAATGTGGCCATTCTGAATTGAGGCATGCTGTAAGTATAAAATACACACCTGATTTCGAAGACTTAGTACAAGAACCAGAGTGTAAAATGTCTCAATTACAGTTCATGTAGATTACATGTTGAAATGATAATATTTTGGACAAATTAGGTTAAATAAAGTATGTTATTAAAGTTTATTTCAACTGTTTCTTTTTCTAAATACGGCTACTAGAATTTTTTTTTGGCTGCCGACTGGTATGGGGATCCAAACCTTTAACCTTGGTGTTATAACACCACACTCTAATCAATTGAATTAACCGGCCAACCCGAGAAAATTTTGAATCACATTGTGGCTTGCATTATACTCCTATTGGCCAGTGCTGCTCCATGCATACTGAAGTATTTGCATATAGGTCTTTCTCCCCCCATTATTTACCCAAATGCTGGCATCTTGGGCACATAGCAGAAGAAGCACCCAACCAAGGCTGTGAGTTCTACATTGCAAACTGCACATTTGTACATTGCAGCTCCACTGGCTAAAGCTAACCCTCCATGGGGCTGGATTGCAGGCAGAGATCAGCAGGCCTGAGCACCAGGGAAGGTGCCCTGCTATCCTTGGGCCAGGTCACTAGGGCTGCCTGTCACCTCCCGGGCTGGAGCCTCAGGGCAGATGTGTAATTTTCCCTTGGGAATGTCTGCAATATTTAGCTGCCCTAGGTCATGCCTTTTCTTTAAAAACAAAATGAATTTTAAATCCATATTGTCCTCTGGGTCACTAAATTGTCAACCTGAGGTTGAGAGTGTGGTGGTTATGGGCCTTCATATTTTTTGTCTCACCCTGAAAGGTTTTGTTAGACCAAGTGTCCTGCATCTAGGGAGGTCAATGTCAGTTTAGTCTAGGGATACCAGGTGAGCTGGATGTCATGATCGTGAAATGGAAGAGCAAATGATTTTTTTAAAATAATAATCAGTGCTTTGCTATGAAGTTACATTTTGTCCTAGAAAATACAAGCTATTGATTTTTCCTTCTGTATATACAAATCCATTTATAATCTTAATATTGCAGAAAGGTAAAAACTTAAGAAAAACCCCAAAAAACCACTTTGGCCACTACTGAAAAGATACAGGAAGCTAGAGCCTATGAGGATTCCATGAAGTTCCAGGATGAAGCTGGGCCAGTTTGGAGTGTTCATGCAGGAAAGACTGGCAAGGAAAGACCAATCAAAACCATCTGCTCTGCAAGAGGGCCAGGTGCCACCCTGACAGATGGGCATGAGTGCTGGCCTGGCACAGGGCCAGCTGATGCTGGGCCGAGTAGCAGAGAGCACAGTCTATCCTCAGCATGTGTGGTGGCCACTCAAACCTGGTCAATGCGTGGCCATGGAGGCCTGCAACTCCTGTCCTTCTGCTTCTAAAGCTGCATTTTGCAGGTGCTTGAGGCCTCACGTGGAGGTCACCATGAGGAGGCAGGCGAGAGGGCACAGGGGCCACCCGCCTGCATGGTGTTCAGGAATGGGCATGTTTGAAATGCATCCTTGCTTCATACTCTTGTCAAAATTACCCATTAGAGCTTGGTCAAAAATTTCCCATGACATAGTTCATAATAATGTATCGTATACTCGAAATTTGCTGAGAGTAGATCTTAAGTGTTCTCACCAAAAAAAAAAAAAAAATTTAAACATGTGACATGAGGTGATGGATACGTGAGTTAGCTTGATTGGAGGAATCATTTCACAGTGTATATGGATACCAAAGCATCATGTTGTACACCGTAAGTATATGCAATGTTTATTGTCAATCACACCTAAGTACAGCTGGGGGAAAACTTCCCATGACCTTTAGACTCTGAGCTGGTCTAAGAGGTAGGGGCAGGAAGCGGGTTGGCATTAGCTTGGTGTTGCCTGTGAAAAGGTCTTCTTTCAGTCAAAATGGATGCACATGTTGACAACATTTATTGTTTTTGCCTTTCTTTTCCTTTTCAAGGAAATGATTCTAATCCATTCCTACCTATGGTAGCTCACGCAGACGGCCACAAGTCTCACCCCTCCTTCCCTCCGTGCCCTTTGCCCTATGACTCTGTAGTGCCTTCCCACAGCAGGTGGGTTTATTGACCAGGCTCTGGACACTGGCCCAGCCATGTAACTTGCTTTGGCCAATGGGCTGTTAGCAGGCATGACACACAGGCTTGAAGTGGCTTGTGCACTGGAGTTTACTCTCTCTTGGGCCTCTGCCACCTCCATGATAGTATGTCCTGGCTAGCCTGTGGGACGATGGGGGACGTGGAGGGCTGAGCTGAGTTGAGGCCAGCCTAGATCAGCCATCAACCAGCTGCCTCCCAAACTTGTGAGTGAGTCCAGCTGAGATCAGCAGAGCCACCTAGCCAATCATCCAGATGCATTAACACTTACTGTTGTATGCCTCTGAGCTTTGAGTTGTTTGTTAGGCAGCCTTGTTGTAGCAGACACTAACTGATACATCCAAAAGGCTAGAGGGCCTGAATTTGCTGTTGGTACACATTAGAAGGGGAAATTGGCTTCTCACATGCTTTCCAGCCAGTGCTACCCCACTGATAATATTTATGGAGGAATTGGTGCAAATTTGTCTCCAATTGCAGCAGCCACAACAGCAGATTCCTGGGAGATTTCAGTGACCCAGAGCAGTCACAAATTATGTCGTATTGGAAGTATGTATGATTTTATAATATGATCACCCATAAAACTTAAAAGCCCCTTTAGAAAAATGTTCAAAAATCACTGGTGGGCACAAAGCTCCACATGTGTAACTAGAGCCAGCTACTGTTTGTTTTAGAAACTTCTGTATTTCCTGACTTGCAAAAGTTTGCCCGTGCAGACTCAGCAGGGGAATAACCTCTGTAACTGCATTCATGTCCTATGCCCATAACCAGAATCTCTTGCATCCACGTAGAAGTAATTTCAATAGTTCTCACAGCAGGGTCGTAATTCTTAAATACTTAAAATATTATGTATGTTGTCTCTCCTGATGAACAGAACATTTTTTCTTCCTGCTGTTAACAAACTTAGATTCTCTCAAGTGATTGAAAAGCACTTTGCAAGCCTAAAGTTCTATAAAAAACTCTAAGTAATAGCAACAATAAAACCTTATTAGCCATTTCGGGCTCTGATTCGAGACTTTCAATCCTTGGCATCTAATTAAACGTTTTACATTCTAAAGCAACACGTAGCAGTATACCTCTCTCCAAACACTTCCTTTCCTGATTGGGATTAGAAAATTGGTCAAGACTTTGTAAGAGGAACACAAATGCAGCTCTAAATAAAGATGTCTTTGGTATTACTTTCAAACATTACAAGCTTTGGTCCTGGCTAATGTTGCTGGTGAATGTTGGGGGTGGGATAGTCAGGAAGAAGACCACTGTTTTTGGATAAAAGCTTTAGGAGTGTTATCACGTTAAAGCCTCAGACCCACCCCCATTATGAGCAGGTACAGTATCATTCCTATTTTATGGAAAAATGGGATGTGAGGGCCAGCAAAAACCCGAGTTCAGGCTTAAAACTCATCAGCCTTAGAAACAGGTGTGCTCAGCTTCAAAGTCCCAGATTCTCCTATGCCTTATTCTGTGGCTCTCTTCACTTCCAATCCGCCTGCACCGTTCTATAGTCACCACTTGCTCGCATGTGATGTGACTGGTCCAAACTGAGATGTGCTATGTCAAATACGCCAGATTTCAAAGACTTAGTAGGAACAAAAAGAATTTTAAATACTTCATTTTCATGTTGATTATATGTTGAAATGATAATATTTTGTATACATTGGGTTAAGTATATTATTCCAATCAATTTCATCTGTTTCTTTTTACTTTTATGTGTGTGGCTACTAGAAAATTTAAGATGACATATATGGCTTGAATTCTATTTTTATTGTGCAGGGCAGCTGTATGGGAAGAGAGATAGAAAAGGTCAACATAGGGAAAAGACAGCCTGATGGACAACCTCCCAGGCCTGTCTCCAGGTTGGAGGGACTGAGTGGAGACATGATCCCTTAGAATTAAGCATCACGTGGGCTTGAAAACCATATACAGCAGTGCTTTTTGAATTGGAGTTGACAGCTACAGTTTCAGCGCTGCCCACTATCCTGCCATGGTGAGCAGTCACTTCTGGTGTGAATACATCTTTGTGACCAGGTTCCTAGGCTTCTGAAATTTGGGGTTCTTTGGTGGGTCTAGTTGCCAAGAGCTGGTGGAATCTGTAGTGGGCAGCTGAGAAAAATGACCACAAAGGAGGCACAGGGGTAGCATTCAACATAATTCCGTGGCTTCTGGGAAACTTCTTAACATGGTTCAGAAAGGGTGTTTAACTTTCCCAAGGTCTCTGTGGCATGCTGGGTTCCCCAGGAAGCAGACTCTGAGATGGAGTTTAGTGTGCAGGAGGCTCATTAGGGAGATCCCATGGGATCCACACTTGAGGAAGGGAAGGGGAGAAGGCAAGAGTGGGTGTAGCAGAAGTTGAACTGTTAGGAAAGCCCACTGTATGGGAGGTCTGAAAGATTGAATGACCCTGGGAGCTGTCCCAAGGTGGGGCGAGAGGGCTTAGCCTTAATACTCCCTTGTCAATTAGTCATCAGATGAGGGCTACTCTGGGAAAAGGTGTGGCCATGGCTGGAGAGCCTCTCTAAGACAGTATCCTAAGGGCCTGACAGCTGGTAAAGGGGGGTGTATCTGCTGGTGGCACTTATTGCAGCTAGGGGGAGAAGTCCTTCATTCCCAAAGCAGTTACACAGCTGGCATCTGATCTAGTCTCCTAACTCCTTGTCTAGCACCGATTCTCTCATTTTGCCCAACCAGAGGATCCAAGCTGCTGTCTAGAGTAGGACACTTCTACAAGGCAAAACAGAATAATCAGAATCTGAAGCCAGAAAAGCACTTTGCAATGGAAACAGACCATGATGTTTCTGATTCTGCTCCTCTTTGAAAAAGCGTCCATTGTCTCAGGGGATGCATCAATCCTGGAACGGTCAGGAACAAGAGAGATTTACTAATGGTGCACCCAAGATCAGCTGCGACTGTGGGCCAGTGAGCTTTGCTATGTCCTCTTTAACAGATGTGATCTCCAACCTCAGCCAGCAGCATCATCAGTACAAGAAGACGAAGTTACGATTCATCAAAGACAAACATGGTCTTCTCAGCCGCTGGAGAGGCAGGAGCTCCTGCATATACACAATCAGGAGAGCAGCATGGTTCTCTTAGGCTGTCCTTTGCCCTCTCATTGCTAGCATGGTTTTCCAGCAAGAGCCCCTACCAATATATGCCAAGTACATGTCAAGATCAAGGGCCCTCAACATCAGCAAAGCTCTCAAAAGAGGTCCAAGAGGATGGTTGCCCAGGCTTTCTTCTGTGGGATGTGGTCTGAGGGAATGGTGCTAGCCTAAAGGGCTGCCAAGGAGTTGCGGGAATGCGGGAGGTAAGGGAGGATCTTGTCCAACACCAGCTTGAAAAATGGAGGATTGGATCCAGGAAGGCCGACTCTTCTATTTCTGTCCTCATCTTTCTTAAGCAAGTTGCTCTCTTTTTTATGGTTAACATAGGAGTAATTCACCCTTTGAAGGGCCCCAGAGAAATTAGATGGAACTATATCTTTCTCAGACAGGCGGGAGTTGGGCTGGCTTTTCAGATAAAGCTCTGTTCAGAGCCCAACTGAGGAGTTTGGAGAAATGCACGAGAAAGAGAAGCCAGGTAATGAAAGCTCCAAGCAGAGCAGCAAATAATCAGGCATTGCACTAAGACTATAGCTTTAAGCCCTGAAACTTCTGAGTCAGAAAATTCTTCTAATAGTAGTTAATAAGAACATAATCCTTAAGTATAAGAAGCAGGGAAAGTTGTCTAGAAGACGCACTGCAGACTAGAGCTGAGTTAGACAAAAACGCAGATTTGTGACGACTTTAACCAAAAAGAATGGAACAATAGTGAGTGCACTGAGGCTTGGCAAAGGGGAGAAGGCACAGGCAGGAAACATGAAAAACCCGCTCTACCTTGATTAGCTCTTAATGAGTTTTTGACTGAATGGAGGGACTACTCGTCTACCGCCATCTTGTGGTCAAACACAGAATTGCAGCCTACCAGCCTACTTAGATGGGTCTTCCCGCCCTCCCCCGCCCCTTTTTCTATTTGCCAAACATTCCTGTGCCTCAATCCCCAAAGTGGGAGCCGACTGATTGAATTGGCCCCACCGTTTCACCTCTGTGGATTCCAAGTCCCAGCTCTATTACATGATAGAACCATAGCCTTTTTAAACTTGAACCTTTCTTGCCTCTATCAAGAGAGACACCTCCCAGCATGACCCGCTGTGGAAATGTGTGTGGTGGGTACCACACAAGTGTGGTTCGCCAGGCGACACAAGAGGAGTAACCAGGCTTTGTGGATCCTGGAACTCATATAATTTGGGGGTCCCTCTTTAAGTAAAAGAATATAAAATTCCAGGTACAAATTTAAGTATGACAAGAAATCATGAATTCTGAATTTTAAAGAGTTGAGAAATACCTTAAACATCACAAAATCCACCCAACATAATATTTTTATTAATTAACTGCCTAACACACCTCTGTAGTACTTTTTATCTTATCCTTTTTGGCTACATACTAGAGGATCAATTTTTGGTTGGATCAATAATTCTGAAAAAAGTATAAAGTTAATCTGAAGTTAGGTCACACAAGAGCAATTCAAGTGCTTTCTTAAATTGCCACTACATTGTACTCGGCTACGTAATTATGCACTTGAATCACTCTTATGGGATAAAATTGACTTATTGATAAATATGTTTCTTTAGGGTGTTTTGCTGTGTCAGTGGCAATTTTGCCTGCTGTTTCATCTGGAACTGGCGGACTTCATTGAGGACAAGAGGCATCAGGTACTCCAACATGCGGGTCAATTCACTGGGGTGGATAAAACACGCACCTTCACATACAGACCTACTCACTGTTCGTCGTGCCCTATAAACCAGGAATTCTGATCAATCCTATTTCACAAAATTTCATCAGAAAAGAAAAAGAAATGTATGGTACATTTATAATTGTATGCATTGCATTGCCAAATGAATTTCCATTTGGCAATGCAATATATACGAGAGAGAATTTCCATTTTGTCTAGGTATGGATGAGAACTGAACCCCCTGCTTACAAATTTTCATGTCTGATGAGTGGAAGAATTTTCCACAGAGTAGCTTCTGACTCCATACTTTTCTTTTTCTTTCTTTCTTTCTTTTTTTTTGGCAGCTGGTTGGTACAGAGATCCCAGCCCTTGACCTTGGTGTTATAGCACTGTGCTCTAACCAATTGAGTTGGCCAGCCCTTTGCCTCCATACCTTTCAAACCTTGCTTCTCCTCCACTACCCATATAGTTCTGGTTCTGGGCACCGGAGGGTATGTTTTTATTGAGATATAACCTCTGGGCCTGCATCTTCGTGTTACATCACCTGGAGAGTCAACCCAGTGGGTGGTGAGGGTTTCCTGGAAGCTGTTCCTCCACTGGGACGGCTAGCAATGTCTTAAAAGTACACAGAAAATATTCCACTAAACTCAAATTAAATGTATCCTCAACTCAACTTCCCCTTAGGTGGATATCACAAAATTCCCTTAGCTACTCCAATTCTACCTGATCTGAGAGCAAGTATGGCGGCCAGGAAGTAGGATTTGAAGGAAACAGTGGTCAGCGGTAGATAGGTAGGTAGATAGATAGACAGGTGGGTAAGGTACATTCTGCCTTAAAGAACCTTGAAGACCAGTAGGGCATTGAAAGATGGCATGTAAGCAGCTACAGTACAAGACGGAAAGTGAGGAAGGCCTTAAGAAGGGTAAAGATAAACAGCAGCACAAACAATAATAAAAATGTTCTAGTCACCGAATACTTAATGCCATGGTCTGCATGTTTCCCCCCAAATTCATGTGTTGGAGACAATTCCCAGTGCAGCACTGCTGGGAGGTGGGGTCCTTTGGGAGGCATATAGGTCGTGAGGGCTCTGCCCTCATAAATGGATTAATGTCGCTCTGAAAAGGGCTTGCAGGAGTGGGTTCTCTCTGTTCTGCTCTTCTGCCACGTGAGGACACAGCATTCCTCCTTCCCGGAGGACACGGCAACAAGACGCCATCTTGGAACAAGACACCAAACTTGCTGCTGCCTTGATCTTCAACTTCCTGGCTCCAGAACTGTGAGAAAGAAGTTTCTATTATTTATAAATTACCCAGTCTGTGGCTTTCTGTCATAGCAGCACAACATGAACTGAGACATTTACTATGTGCCATGTACTTTTCTAAGCATTTACACCTACAGTATCTTTTAAACCTCACAGCAGCTCTATAGAGCAGGTACTATTATTAACAGCCCATTTTACAGATGCAGCAACTGAGGCTAAGAGAGGTTTGATGAGTTATTCAAGGTCACATGGGTAGTGGAGGGCAGAGCCTGGGAGTGGGGAGACTGACTGGGGGTGGGGGGATGGCTTTGCACCAGGACAGGCAAGTGCTAATGGGGCCTGAGCGCAGGAAGGGCAGTGCGGAGACTTGTAGAAAGTTGGGTGACTTCCAGATAGCTGGCTTTGGGGACACCAACAGTGATGCTATTTGCTGAGATGGAGAATGTAGGAGGAGAATACAGAAAGGAATACAGGAGGAGGAGCCAGCTTAGGGAAAGGTGAGGAGTTTTGTCCTAACAGGCTGATGCGAAGTGTTTATGGGAAATCCATGTAGAGATGGCAGGAGGGAGCTGGATATACGGGTCCAGAGCTTAAGAGAGGGATCTGGGCAGGAGATGGACAGTGTGGGTTATCCTGTGTAGTGACGGTTGACTCCAGGGGAGTGACTGAGGTCCCCTGAGCTGTATTGGGTGTAGGAGGAAGCCAAGCTGTGAACCCTGGAAGTGGGCAGAGGAAGAAAGGTGGACAAAAGAGTGACCAGAGAGGACATGGGAAACCCAGAAAGTCGAGGGAGGAAAGCATTTCAGAACAAGCTCATGATCACAGTGGCACAAAGCATGTATATATAAAGTAAAGTTGGGGACATCAGGGGGGCTGGCCCGTGGCTCACTTGGGAGAGTGCGGTGCTGATAACACCAAGTCCATGGGTTCGGATCCCATATAGGGATGGCCGGTTCGCTCACTGGCTGAGCGTGGTGCTGACAACACCAAGTCAAGGGTTAAGATCCCCTTACCGGTCATCTTAAAAAAAAAAAAACAAAAACAAACGTTGGGGACATCTGGATTTAACAACAAGAAAGTAATCATAATCCTGGTGTCTGAGTTTGAGCTGTCCCAAAAGCAGATCTCAGGACAAAGACTTGAGAGTGAGTAGATTTTAGGAGAGGCAGAGAAGACGGGCTTGGGAGTGGGGACGTGAGACAGGGGCAAGCAGGCAGTGGAGAAGGGGAGCATCACCAAGCCAGTGCGCACTGTGGCAGCTGGCACTCAGTCCCATGGGGCCCTCTGGGAGACAGCGTGGAACACTCAGCTCAGGGTTATCTGTCGCAGGCTAGGTTCTCTGGAGGCAGAAATGGAAATGGAGTTTGGCACGCGAGATAGTTATTAGGAACAATGTCTGTGGAAGGAGGGGGAGGAAGCGGGATTGGGCAGCGGGATGGGGGGCTATGAACTGCAAAACCGCCTGACCAAGCCTGGAGTGACCATGGGGAACGCCGAAGTGTGTATGGCCTGTCACAGTTGTCCCGCAGTGGGATGAAGTGACCAGCCACTGGGTGTGGGCTACCCCGGGAAGGAAGTGCTTCTGTGCAGCGTGGTTGTCAGCAGCTGGATGGAGGCTGCTGGCTGACAGAGGGGCAGCAGGTCTCTCCCTCCTTGGTAGGGGATCTGGGGAGTGCATCTCTGTGTCCACCACATTAGGCCACTCGAGGGTGAGGAAACGGGGGTACTTATACACCTAAGAGTCATCGGTTGAAGTCGGCTGGGGGCATGGTCACTTCTAGCACTGCCAACCTGTTGTACACACAGGCGGGCAGACCTCACGGCTTCAGGCAGGTGTCAGGAGTGGTAGAAGCCAGAGCACGTAAAGAGGTAAGGCCTGTGCCCTGTCGGGGGGCACCAACAGGTGGCTGAGAGTGGTCCAGCGAAGTGCTGCTGGAAAGGAAGAAGCCGGCTGAGAAGCTGCCTTACGACTCCCCTCTCTGTGGTTTTGTTGCTGCTGTGTGACTTTGACCCCCTGTGGCCATGGATTGGTCTCCGGGAAGATACCTGATGCACACTGGGCCAATCAGAATCCTGCCCTGGGATATTCAAACTGAAACTAAGGGAAGCAAGCAAGTTGAACCTTCCTTGGGGGTGGGAGACACAGCATGGAAGGTTCCCGAGCAGTTGGGAGTCATGTGGAGGAAAGAATGTCATCACTCCAAAGAAGGAAGCTGAGAGAAGAGAGAGTGTGGGGACCACAAGGGAAAAGTTCTGGGGGGTCCTGGTGGCCCAGCTGCATCTCTACCCTTCTTCCCACAGCCCAGAAAGATTCCCAGCATTCTGCCAATAAACCCCCATTGTGCAAAGCAAGGCTGGGCTGGGTTTCCGGTCTTGGAGAGGAGAGGAGTTAAGGGATGAGTGGGAGGGGAGGAAAAACTGTGAGTGCAGACGACTTCCAGAGAGCCGAGTATGTACAGGCGAAAGAGAGAGAATGCACAAACTAGACGAGAACACAAGGTCAAGGAAGGGTTTTAAATTTTATTTTATTTTATTTTTTAAGATGTGGAAAACTTAAATATGTTTATGTGCTGTGGGTAAAGAGCCAGTAAAAGCAGCATAAATCATAACAACAGAATGTACTAAAATGAGACAGAGATACAAAGCTATAAAAGCCTTAAAGATAAAGAAAATATGCCCTCAATAAAAATAAAGAGAAAAAGCAAAAGGAAAATAACCCTTGCAGTGGAAAGCAGGCCTTGGCACGAACACCCATGGCATATCCACGTCCTTGGCAACCGCCTACTCGGGACTGAGAACAGCTCAAAGCCCTTACCTTCTTGTTTCTTTCATCTCCTGGGGGCTTGCAAGGGGCCTTTAGAAGCAGCTACCTGGTGGTGAGGATGTGACATGTTCATTCAGTCCAGTATACACAGCTGTGGGTGCTGACTCAAGACCACAGTTGGGAAGGGGCTGTTGGAGAACATGAGATGGAAGATGCGGGAGAGAAAGGGGCTGACTGCTGGGCAGACACAGGGAGAGGTTAGCCTCGATCAGATCAGAGGCCCTAGGCCATGAAACAGGAGGGAAGGGAGAAAGCTTGTGTGTCGGTCTGGTAGTGGTCAGGAAGAGGACTGACTCCATTTTCTCTGTAAAGTCAAAAGCAAGGGCATCTGCTGAGAGCTATCAGAAATGGATTAGATGTATTAGTTAGGAAGGATTTTGACTTCAAGTAGCCAGAAAACCCAACTAACAATGGCTTCAATTTTTAGGGTCTTTACTGCTTAGCTAGCAAGAAGTCTGAAGGTAGGCAGCTCCAGGGTTTTTCTACAGTTCATTGTTGCATTGAGGATCAGCCTCTGTCAGCCACTCTGCTGTGCCATCTTTAGCTATTGGCTTTTTCAGCCCATGCTTGTCACCTCGTGGTGTCAAGATGGCTGCTGCAGCTCCAGGCATCAAGTGTCTGTTTAGGAGAGGAAGTCATGGACAGTCAGGCAACAAGAAAACTTCTCCCTGCTGTTCTCGCCCCTTATCACGAAGAAAAATTCTCTTCAAGACTTTCTCAGGAGACTTCCTCTGATTAGCCAGAACTGGGTCCCAAGCCCATCATACAGTGTATTATCTGAATTTAAGGGGTCTTTGCCTAATACCCAAACCTAATACTCTTGTCTGTTAGCAGAAGAGAGGTAGAGGGATGCCTTGGGTGGACAGCCCCCAGGGTCTGCTACAATGAGGTAGGGAGCTTGAGCAGTGGGAAAACATTTTCAAATGGCTATGAAAGGGAAAGGAGAAAAATAGAGCATTGCCCAACAGCAGTAGGGTCCAGCTGGGGTGTGAGGCCCCACGTAATGGGACAGCACAGCCCTGAAAAAAGTCACCAATGCTGATCTCTATCAGATACTGCCAAAACCTTGCAAGATTGATTGATCAAATTCCAAATACAGTCCACTGGTCTGGTCTTCATGTATGACCAACAGTCAGGGTCTAGTTACAGGTAAAAGAAATCACTCCAGCTATTTTAAGCAGAAAGGAATTTAATTCAGGGTATTGTGTCTTAGCCATTCAGGCTGCTATAATAAAATATCATAAACAAGGTAGCTTATACACAATACGAATTTATTTCTCACAGTTCTGGAGGCTGGGAAGTCCAAGATCAAGGTTCTGGAGGACTCAGTGTCTGCTGAGAGCCTGTTTCCTGACTCAGAGATGGCATCTTTTGTGTCCTCACTTGGTGGAAGGGGTGAGCCCTCTGGGATCCCTTTTATAAGGGTATTAATTCCACACATGAGAACCAATCAACTCCCAAAGTCTCCACCTCCTAGTACCACACCTTGGGGGTTAGGATTTCAACATATCAACTTGGAGGAGACACACAAACATTTGGTTCATTTTGCATAGGTATTTGCAAAATTGATGTAATGAAGGGAGGATCAGGCTTTGGGCTGGCTCCCAAAAATGACTCTTAGAGTGACACCACAGAACTACTGGCCTGCCAGGGGAGCTACTCTACCTCTACCTCAGTCAGGAAGGCAGGAATTAGAAGGCTCCATGGGGACTGGAGATGTTAAGAGAATGCTGCTGTAGCTGCAATTCAGGGATCAGGAAGATACACATGCTGTTGCCACAATTGCCAATTGACACTCCTGAGACTAGTGTCGGACACTGGAAAACTGCTGCAGAAATTTACTGGCCCTACAACCACACCTGTCAATAGAACAAAGCCTCTGCCTCACCCTGCCTTTTAAATGATCTGCAAGTGCATCTAATTGGTAGACTCTATTTCATACTCAGAACTCTAGCTGCAAGGGAGTCTAACAAGTGTAGATGTTAGCTTTCAAGACTGTGCAGTGGAGGAAGGCACACAGAAAGAGGGTGGGATAGATATCAAGAGAGCAAATCCACCATATCCACTATAACATTCTAGTAACTTTTTCTGCCCCTGAGGCTGCTTCGAAGAGCTCTTTCATGCTTCAGATCACATAAAGCTTTGATGAAGATTTCTTTTCTTTTTTTCTTTTGAAATGTGGTAACACACACACACGCACATACACACACACACCATGAAATTTACCATCTTAAGCATTGTTAAGTGTGTAATTCAGTAGTGTTAAGTATATTTACATCATTGTGCAACAGATCTCCAGAACTTTTTCATCTTACAAAACTGAAACTCTATACCCATTAAACAACTTCCCATTTCCCCTTACCCCCAGCACCTGGCAACCACCATTTCACTTTCTGTTTCTATGAATTTGACTACTCTAGATACCTCAAATAAGTGGAACTGTATAGTATTTGTCTTTTTGTGACTAGCTTATCTCTGGTGAATGATTCTTTTAAGAAAACCAGGCTACCAAAGTTTGCAATGAACAAATAGGATCCCAGGTTATATTACAAATCTTTGCTGTGATGAGCTGAAACAGACGCATTCCACAATCTCAATAGCATAGTTACAACGAAGCAGCCCAAAGGCATCCTTTCAAAAAGATTTTATAATGATATGTGTAATTTGTCCATTTCTGTTGCTTATAACAAAACACACATAACTGTAATTTAAAAGAAAATGAAATTTATTGCTTACAGTTTCTTAGGCTGGGAAGTCCAAAGTCCAGAGAATACATCTGGTGAGGGCCTTGGTGGTGGTGACACTGATGGCAGAGTATCACATTGCAAAATGGTGGAGCAGAGAGAGAAAAAGAGAGACTAACCTCCTCATTCACTCTCTTTTTAAAGTCCTCAGAAACATGCCCATGGCCACCATTTTTAATCCATTCATTACAGCATGGTCTTGCAATCTAATCACCTCTTCAAGGCCCTACCTTTCAATTACCATAATAGGATTTCCCACCCTCTTAACACTGTCACAGTGGGGGGTAAAGTTTTGGGGGGACACTCAATGTAAGGCAATATGTACTTTTTAAAAATAACCTGGGATGAGCATGGAGCTGTCAAAATGAGTGGTCAAGGAAGCCCTCGCTACAGCTGGGTGAATGCTGCAGTCTCAGTGAATGAAGCTGTAGCTTGGGGTCAGCACACTTTGTGTGATAGGTAGAATTCTGAGATGGCCCCCAAGATTCCCACCCCAGGGGTACAGGCTGCATAAAATCCCCTCTCCTTGAGTATGGGTGGGATTTATTACTACCATGGCACGTAACTCCTATGATTACGTTATGCCCTATTGCCCAGTTGACTTTAGGAAAGGGAGATTACTCTAGATGGGCCTGACCTAATCAGATGAGTCCTTAAAAGGAATTGTGTTCTACATAAAGAGAAGATTCAACACATGAGAGACATTTGATACAGGGAGATTCTCCATTGCTAGCTTTGAAGGTGGTGGGGGCCACATGGCAAGGAAATAAAAGTAGCCTCTAGGAGCTGAGAGTGACCCCTGGCTGACCACCAGCGAGAAATTGGGCACTCAATCGTACAACTGCAAGGGACCTAATTCTGCCAGTAACTGAATGAGCTTAAAAGAGGATTCCAATCTCCAGGTGAGATCACAATCCTGGATGACACCTTGATTTGAGCCTTGTGAGAATCCAGTCACAATGTGTCCTGATTTCTGACCTGCAGATCTATGAACTAAGAAACAGATGTTGCTTTAAGCTGCTAAATTTGTGGTAGTGTGTTACGTAGCCATAACAACTTAATCCACCTCAGTTCTGACATTGGTTCTGCCTCCAGTTTACTGTGTGATCAAGGGTATATCAGTTAACCTCTCTGAGCTTCAGCCTCCACAGTTCATGAAAATAATAGCTCATTTTCTGTCTGCAGGATTAATATGAAAAATCAAATTAGTTAATGTACGTGAAAGCACTTTGGAAGTTATAAAATGGCTTATTAGTGGGAAGTTTATTATTGTCATATTAAAAATCAACCTCCAGGGCCAGCCCCGTGGCTCACTCAGGAGAGTGTGGCGCTGGTAGCACCGAGGTCACGGGTTCGGATCCTATATAAGGATGGCCGGTGCACTCACTGGCTGAGCGTGGTGCTGACAACACCGTGCCGAGGGTTGCGATCCCCTTACCGGTCAAAAAAAAAAGAAAAAAAAAATCAACCTCCAACTTTGACCACAGGAAATGATTTAGAATCAACCAACCCAGGGCTGACAAGCACTCATTTTGTTACAGGCCCTCTGTCATAATGTCAGCTGCATGCAGGCATGCTTAGCATTGGATCTGGTAAGCTTGGGGAGTGGACAATGTCAAATGTACTCCATTTAAACACTGCCACCTGCATGCCATTTTGTCTCTGCCATGGATCTGACACAGGCAGATGCCTTCACATTTATTTTACTTTTTTTTTTAATCTCTTGAAAGTAAAATACATAGGAATTTTATTTTTTACCTGCTAGAAAGTTTTATGCCTTCTAGAACTCTGAAGCTTTCCTTCTAACAGGGAGATATTACCTTGTCCAGATGGCCCCGAGCTTACCCCAAATCCTATGGATGTTGCTCTATTAAAATATTATCACTATCTTTTTTTTTAAAGAAGTTAAAACCTTGAATGGACTAAAATACCTTTTGCTTACATTGACCAAATTAGAACATAATTGTTAATCCATTAATTCTTTCTTTTTTCTTTTAATTTTTTTTCATTTTTCCTCCTTCCCTTTCCACACACCTGTGTCCTTCTCTCCCAATATAGTTCTATTGTACTTTTGATTGGATCACTATTCAGTGTTTATCTTATTAAATATTGAAATGTTTCGTAAGTGCTTTATACAGCTGATCCATGTAGCAAATTATGGTTATTATTATTTCTTATTATATTTTTTTCTTCCACCATCCTTTCCCTGGAGTTAGTCATTTTCTTAGTTTTCTATGTACTTATTAATAATGCAACTGTACATTTTGCCAGATGTCTGCTCTGAAGACATTCGGACATGTCATGTATTCTATCGATTTCGTCTTGTAGAAAATCTCTCTCCTGGATGCTTCTGATCTGTCCCAATCTGGACCAGCTGCCCTCCGGGCCTGGCATACCATGCCTCTTAGTACTATAGACTGAGCCCTTATTCCGTGCCAGGGATTGTGATATTTGATGCTCACAACAACCTTGCAAGGTAGGTATATGTATTCCCAGGACACTAAATCTTAAAGAAGTTAAAGAGCCGGACAGTTAGCTCAGTTGCTTAGAGCGTGGCCTTGGTCAAGCGTTCAGTTTCCCATACAGACCAGCTGCAAAAAAAAAAAAAAGAGCGGAGTTAAATAACCCAATCAAAAGATGGCTAATAAGTGGCAGAACCAGGATTTCAGCCCGTGATTGTTGAACTGCAAAGACTGTGCATCCCCCGTACTAACCTAATGCATAATTTATACACAGTAAAGAGCACAGATCTTAAGTGGGTAGCTGGCTTACTTTCTGTATGCATATACCTAGGTGACCACCACTCGCATCAAGACATAGAACATTTCTATCACCCCCAAAAAATTCTCTCTTGTCCTTTTGCAGTCAATACCCTCCCCTACTTTGCCTTCCTGATATAACCACTATTGTGACTTTTACTACCATGGATTAAATTTTGCCTCTTTTAAAACTTCATATAATTGGAAGCGTGTAGTATTTATTCTTATATGTCTGGCTACTTCCACTCAGCAGAATGTATGTGTGATTTGCCCATGCAGTTGTGTGTATCCATACTTTATTCTTTTATGTCTCATGGTATGAATATCCATTCTGTTGATGAACGTTTGGGTGGTTTGAAGCCTGTGCTCCTAACCACTAGGCTATGTGTGAGATAAATATTACCCTCCTGCTGATTGGCTTTGCTTGGACTTCACTTTCCCAAGGCTGGTAGGATTGCTGGAGTGAGTTTAGCATCAGGGAGCCGGCAAGGGCATCTGGGACTTCTCAGGGAGCAGGGCCCTGGACGATGCTGGCGAGGGCCAGAGGCGAAACACCTTTGCCCACCTGAGAGAGGACAGCCCAGCTGCATGGAATGCTGGCTCATCCTTCAGGGGCAGTGACAGTTTTTCCCCTGAGGTGAATTGTTTTGAAATCTCCATGGAGACTCAAGGGCTCCCCCACAGTTCCTGAGCTCCCACTGATCATGTATTCAGGGTTAGGAGGGGCTGTCTGGCTTCAAAAGCCATTTGTAAAGCTAACAAACAAATAACAAGGCAAATTGAGGCCAGTTTGTCTCTGGGTGAACCCAGCCACAGTTTCATTGTGGGCTTAAGGGTGAGACTGTCGAGGCGCAGGCCCGTAGGGTCACCTGCACAAAGCCTGGTGAAGTTTTACGGGCCCTTGGTGGACTTGCAGGCCTGCTACAATGAACATGCCCAACAAAGGGGCCCTGTAAAGAAAAGTTTTACGGCCTTCAACAGCAAGCTGGGGCTCGTTCTCCAGCTCCAGTGAGGAGGCAAAGGAGCAGGTGATTTACGGCAGCTGGGGACCTCCCTCCTATGAACTTCTCTGGGTTAAACTCGCATCTGGTGGTCTCCAGGAGCCTGCAGGCCAGTCTATGGTGAGCAGCTGGGGGTGACAGCTTACAGCCGCGAAGATGATTGAAAGCCTGGAAAAGGGGCCCGAGGGGCAATCATTAAAAGAACCTGGATTATTCAGCCTGGAAAAGTAGATTACTACCCACCCTCAAGTATGTAAGGGGCTCTTACCCCAAACTTGGTGGTCAGCTATTCTTCATCTCCTAGAAAAAGAAAAAAAATCATAAGATGAGGAAGTGGTTTTAAATGCCTGCAGGAGAGATTGAGGGCTGAAAATTAAAAAGCCAAGGTCTGACGATGAGAATGCGCCATTAGACTGCGTTCCCACGAAGGCTGATAAAACCGTCTCTGCATAGCTGTGCGGTTGCTCCTCTGCCTGTGAGGTTTGGCAACTGGAAGTGCCTACAAGGAAGAAAAGGAGGAGTGATCTATTACGGCTTCAAAATCTACTGCAGCGGCAGAGGCTATACAGTCAGCCCTCTGTATCCATGGGTTCCACATCTGTGGATTCAACCAACCATGGATGGAAAAAAAAAAAGATGGTTGTGTCTGTACTGAACATGCACAGACTTTTTTCTTGTCATCAATCCCTAAACAATACAGTATAACAACTATTTATATAGCATTTACATTGTATTAGGTATTACAAATAATCGAGAGATGATTTAAACTATATGGGAGGATGGGCATAGGTTATATGCAAATACTGCAGTACACCATTTTATGTCAGGAACTTGAGCATCTGCAGATTTTGGTATCCAAAGGAGGTCCTGAAACCAATCCTCCATGGATACCAAGGGACGGCTGTGGTTCTCCCATTAATCCTTCCTTTTGAAGTTTCCCAGAAAACAAGACTGTGGAATCCTTGAGCTCTTCCCAAGTGGGGTAAGCTCATCATAAGAGGCAAGTGGATGAAGGGTTGCAAGAGTGGACTGTAGCAGATACTGCCTGCAACCTGCCCAGCCCCCAGCTGCTGCAGGCTCCTGGCCTGTTCCTCATGGGGAACTGCCCACGGCTACAGTGAACTTTCTTGCCCAAGGTTATGCTCTTTCCCAGGGGAAGCTGGCAGCTGATGAGTGGATGATGCAGGAATACAAAGGCCAGGGCCCCCTGCCTCACACTGGACCACTCTAAAGAGCCATCACAGCTCCAAGGCTCCCTATGGAAAGGTCTGAGTTCTCAGTTGCAACCGCCGTGCAGGTCAGCTTCTCCTCTGGCTGGATTCTGCCTTCGCCCCCTTACAGATGCACCTCCCAGGACCTCCCTAATAAACTTTCTTTGTGCAACCCTATTTCGGTCAGAGTCTATTATCTGGGAACCCAACATAAGATGGATGTAAAAGCCTAGTTTGTGAAGACAGAGGTTAAGGAAGGTCTCAGGCCCAACAACTCCCTTCTCTGCACTCCTTATGGTTTACCTCTTGGTATTACTATTGCTGACCACGCGAGCAAGGATGGAGGGGGTGCTTCAGCTGCATTAAGAAGAGAGAGGGCTGGTCAGTTAACTCAGTTGGTTAGACCATGGTTCTGATAACACTGAGGTCAGGGATTCGGATCCCCATTCCGGCCAGCCACCAAAAAAAGAAAGAGAGAGAAAGTCACAGTGTCAGCTCTGGAGGCCACGGCACTAACCTATCTGTTCTGGAGAATTTGGTAATCAAAATTAGCAGGCAGGGCCACCTACCTAATTTGTGGGACTCAGTGCAAAATAAAAATGTGGGCCCCTTGTTCAAAAAGCAGGAAAAACGTTATGTTAAAGGTACTAAAATAAAAAGCTTTTTTTAAAAAATAAGTTTTATTACTTATAAAACATAATAGAAATAATAGTGACACATGAATAACAACATAAACTTACAAATTGCAAAACAATAGTATTTTTGGTGTCATAATTTTATGTAATACAATTAATAATACTTTATTAAGGTGATATCTTGATTGATTATAATATTTTTCTGGCTCACTTTTCTGCAAATTCATTTATTAGGTCATCAAAATTTATACTTTTAGCAACTTCATTTTCAATCAATAAAAGTTGAAAGCAACATCAGTCACTCCTGGCAAATGCAAGATTGCAGATAACTGGTAATTTTTAATTTTGAAAAGGATCTTTCTGCTGATGCTACTGTTATTAGAGCTGTTAAGAGTATTTTTATAGGCTGTGACAATAGTGGGATAAATTTCTGATAAATTATTTCAAAATATATATTTCACTATATCTAAAGCTGATGATTCTTATGGAATAATTTTTCTAAAAAAATTTAACTCTATACAAATCAGGTTCATGTAAGCCCGAATTTAATTTTAAATGTAAATTTATACAATGACATTTTAATATTTTCTGTGACATTTTCTGTAACTTATGAAGGTCATAGAAGAAATTGAAAGTGGCTCCATTATTTATATATAATTCAAATTTAAATATTGCCTTCTTTGTTAATAATTGGTTCATCTGCAGCTTCCTAGGAAAATAGTATTCTCTTCCACCAAACTTGAAGATCGTTAAATTTAATTTCTAATTTTAAGCCTGTGGACATTTGTCATGCAATATTGCAGTGGTTTTTAAAACCTAAGATTCTAAACTCTGAAAAATTCTAACAACTCTCTGATATGCTTTATTGCAACATTCATGTGTATACTTTTATTTTTTTATAATTTACTGACAAAGTTTACTGTCTGAGCTCTGGCAGTTCCTGTCCTGGTGCTCAGGCTGGAGAGTTAATATTTGTGCAGATGCCACAGGGATGGGCTCCAGGGATCGACAGGCAAGCTGGCGTCCCACCATGGGGCCCAGTGCTGACCCCATGAGGAGCCCTTCCTCTCTCCTGCACACAGCTAATTCTTCTGCTATTGTGCCATCACCACCACCAATCTGAGCCTGGGACTGCCCTGACACCCTGGAATGCCCGGAGACATGCATGTGTGCCCCTCGTTTCCAGGGCAATCGCTTGGCCTGCACTGTCTGCTGTACCCGCACTGCCACCCAGCGTATCTGTGCTGCTCACGCACATGTTCCATTGTCCCATCAGATGTCACTTATGAAACAGGTTCAAAGATAACATTATCAAGAATTTCAAGACGGTGGCAGCAGAGCATTAAACCAAGCATGGTGCTTTTTATTGCACAAGTTGCATATCCATGAAGCTGGCCCTGTGGAAAGCTTGAGGCTCTATTTCCCAGCCAATTCATTGGTCAGCTGGTGCAAAACTGCCTGTCTTCGTTTGAGTCCCCCCACAGCAGACAGACCCGGAGACAAGGATGTAGGTGCAAGTTGTTATTTGGGGGTGATTCTAGAAAGCACAGTGAGGGGGACAGGAAGTGAGATGGGGGCATGGGGAGAGCCAATAAAGAAGTGCTAATGAATGCATTGCCCCTGCAGACGACTGGGCTGCAATCCTGCTGGACCCTCTGAGGGACTGTGTAGAACACACCCTGAAATTGTCCCACTGAGAGGCCAGGAAGCTGGGCTATTTATCTTCCAGCTTGCATTCCTCACTGGTTGAAGGTCACTCTTGCACTCCTGGGCATTAACACCCAGTCTGTCCCCAACTCCCCAACCCAAGCATGGCCCTTGGCCAGAGAACGCCTTCTGGAAGAGAGATGCAGGAAGCCATAGTGGAAACTGCCTGCAGATGACCTCCTGGGTGGAACTTGGAGAGATGGTGGTGTCTACAATGGCCCCAGGACCCATGAGGGATGATAAACCTAGTGCCCTTTCTCTCACCTCTCCCACCCCTACACCTTCCACACACAGGCATGCGGACCGTGTGGGCCTTTTCATTTATCCTGAATGCTGTAATTACCACTTAATTTCTTCCTTACATTAGTATTGCAAATGCCTCCAACAACTTTATTTTCTTGCTTTATTTATACTAGTGAAAAGGCACTTAGAAGCAAATTATGCTTGCCTCCATATATCTCTCTACCTGTTTATCTCTGTGTTTATGGGGCGCCTATCATCATGGTATCTGGGCATTTTAGACAGTCCCATTAGATCAAATTCATTACCTAAGAGAGGAAGAAAAACATACTCCTCCTCCAGGCCTCTGTGGAAGCCACTCGGTAGCACACCGAGGGCCCGGGCTTGGGGAGACCTGCCAGCCTGGAGCCTCTTGTTTTCCAGCCCAAGTCGAGGAACGTTTTTGGCAAAGCAGCAGATCCCCTCCTGGAGCGAGGTATGGAGAACTTGCACACTAATTTGGAAGATCTATCAGAGGGTGGGTCTCAATATGCTGGGCATTTAAAATTTGAAATGATTTCAATTTCATTGCTCTCCAAATATCAAATTGAGCCCATTTTTCACAAATATGCCTTCGTGCTCTGAGCAGCTTCCACCAAGAGGTTCCGGATATTAACTCCTTTCTCACCCTGGAGTTTCAGCAAGTGCCAAGTTCAAATACTGCTGAGCATCTCTGTGTGCCCAGGCTGCACGGCTGCTTTAAGGCCCCAGCTCCCCAGGTGGCCTGGGTACAACAGTGCAGACCTCTGGCCTCTCGCACTGTTCAAAGCCCCAGGCCCCCTGCTCGGCCCCTTCCCTGAGTAGTTTTGATTCCTTCCAGCTCCTGCCTTCTGCCCTCAGCCCCGCTCTGTGTTTACAGCAAGGCCTTCCCCTCAGACAATAGTGACGGCAATGATCCTCCTTAAACATGGCTGGGGTGCTGTCTCATGGCCCCTGTCGGCTATCCTGGCCAAATACCCTGCCACCCCAGGACTCTCAGGACCCCGCATTGTGGGTGTTTCTCCCAGGGGAGCTCAGGTAGGCCCAAATAGGAGAATCCAAATACCATTAGAGGTGAGGAAATACAGGCAAAGAAGCCTTGCTTTTTAAAATTACAAAAGCAGTACATGTTAGTTACATTTTTTAAAAGGAAAAAAAAAAAAAAAACCCTCAACAACATAGATAAGCAGCATAATAATAATTGAAATCATCCAAAGTTCCGCCTACCCGGAGATAACCAGAACATAGATAAGCAGCATAATAATAATTGAAATCATCCAAAGTTCCGCCTACCCGGAGATAACCAGCTAAACACATACTGATGTGCATCTCACCAAACTTTCACTATGCAAATATATACATACAAACATATTTATTTGACAAAATTAAGATATGCCATATGAATTAACTCAGAAACTGCTTTATTCACTTAACAATTGTTTGTGAGTATTTTCTTTTTTTTTTTTTTTTTTTTTTTTTTTTTTTTTTTTTTTTT